>NC_059452.1:41825379-41947879 GCF_905237065.1 Salmo salar
GGCAGTTACAGCTAGAGGTCAGACCCTGGATACTGCCCTGGCCTGTTTCACGAGCTATAAAACACACAGTGGTGTGGGAAAAAGTGTTGTGGGGACGCCCACATTAAATGGACACCACAGCACTTCAGCAATGGGAAATAGGGCAGAGCTAGGGCAATTG
The DNA here is from genome assembly GCF_905237065.1 of Salmo salar. Lineage (NCBI taxonomy): Eukaryota > Metazoa > Chordata > Actinopteri > Salmoniformes > Salmonidae > Salmo > Salmo salar. Next base: position 41,825,540 of record NC_059452.1, read on the forward strand.
ATATGATTTACTTCAGGTTAAACAGCCTGGTTATACCATAAGGCCTGTGCTATACAACACAGAGATGCTGAGTGTGATCCCTGCATGAATACACACACACACATACAGACACACACACACACACACACACACACACACACACACACACACACACACACACACACACACACACACACACAGAGAGAGAAAAGAAAGACAGATGGACAGAGACAAACAAATAGAATAAAGAAAGAAAGAAAGAAATAAAGAGAGAGAGAAAGAGAGAAAAAGAAAGAAAGAAAGAAAGAAAGAAAGAGAAAGAGAGAGAGAAAGGAGATAATGAAAGAAAGAAAAATAGAGAGAGAAAGAAAGAAAGAGAAAGAGAGAGAAAGAAAGAAAGAAAGAAAGAGAGAGAAAGAAAGAAAGAGAGAAAGAAAGAAAGAAAAAAAGATAGAAAGAGAGAGAGAAAGAGAAAGAAAGAAATAAAGAAAGGGAGAGAAAGAAAGAGTGAAAGAAAGAAGGAAGGAAAGAGAGAAAGAAGGAAAGAGAAAGAAAGAGAGAAAGAAAGAGAATGAAAGCGAGAAAGAAATAGAGAGAGAAAGAGAAAAAAGAGAGAGAGAAAGAGAAAGAAAGAAAGAAATAAAGAAAGGGAGAGAAAGAATGTGAGAAAGGAAGAGAGAGAGAAAGAAAGAGAAAGAGAGAGAAAGAGAAAAAAAGAGAGAGAAAGAAAGAGAGAAAGAAAGAAAGAAAAAAAGATAGAAATAGAGAGAGAAAGAAAGAGAAAGAGAGAGAAAGAGAAAGAAAGAGAGAGAAAGAAAGAAAAAAAGAGAGAGAAAGAGAGAAAGAGAAAGAAAGAAATAAAGAAAGAAAGAAAGAAGGAAGGAAGGAAAGAGAGAAAGACAAAAGAGAGAGAAAGAAAGAAAGAATGAAATAGAGAGAGACAGAGAAAGATGTGAGAGCTGGAGGAAGTGGGTTTTATTTCCTCTTTCTCATCCCACATAGGTTATTGTGTGTTGTTCTCAGAGCCTTAGTTCACGCTGGGGCCCCCAGCACAGGCAATAATTAAACAATATGCACACAGCCTGCTGCTTGGCAGGGGCCCCACACACACCGTAACACACTCCATACACATGGCGGTCTGAGGGGGACCATAACAACTAACACTCAGAGCTAATGTGGGCTTCCGAAGAGGACCGAGAGAGACTACAGCTGGTCCAGGGGTTTATGATGTCATCAGCACCATCCAAAATGGCTCCTCAAACCTATTAACAAATAAAGTGTTCAAATGGATCAAAACAGCAATGGTGCTTGATTCTAAGGGCTTGATGCCAAAACAGTTAGTGTTCACTTCCCAGTGCAGTGCTGTAAATGTCCTGTTGTGATTAGGGTTGCAAAATTCCGGGAACTTCCAAAAAATTCCTAGGTTTTGTCTTCTGGAATCAGGAGGGAATAAGCATGAAATCCAGAATCCTCAAACCAGGACTTCTGGAAAAGCAGGGAATTTATTGAAAGCTCCCGGGAATTTTACAGCCCTAGCTGTGATACAGGGAGAGAAAGTTTGAGTGGTGATATGTCTATGGCCCTAGCCTCCATTTCCTGACTCACTCATGTGAAATCTCAGTCCCCAAATGGAACATTCTGGTCTACAACACAAAGGCAAACGTCTCCCCATCTACACCCATCCAGCTCTGAAGTCAACAGAGAAACCCCAGGTGGTCCAGAAGTGCAGTGCAGTCATTAAGTTCCGGGAGGAGAAAGCAGAGGAAAAGGAGGGAGAGCCGTGTAAAGTAGAGGTAGTGTGACGCTGAGAAACAACCTCTGAAGCTCCAGGCTTGGTGAACAGGCTTGCCATTGATTAAAACAGCTAGGTGTGCAATAAAGCGTAGGCAAAGTGCTGGCTCCATATGGACCCCAGGCCCTCAGGCTCTAGCCACCGATTGGACCCTTCTATGCCACTGGTCTCCCGCTCTCTTCCCTCTCTCCGGGTCCCCAGATGGTAAAAACCCAATTTTCCAGCCCTCTCTGCCGCCCCCTCAGCCACCACAAAGAGCTCTGGCAGTAGTTGAACCGTTTACTCCAGTAATTAACAGCACTGATACCACAACAATTACAGTCCCTCTCCCCCCCTCTCTCTCTCTCTCTCTCTCTCTCTCTCTCTCACACACACACACACACACACACACACACACACACACACACACACACACACACACACACACACACACATACACACACACGTACACACACGCACACGCCACACACACACACACACACACACACACACACGCGACTTTCTTAACGGTGACACAGTGTGAATTAGAACAGAAGTTAATAGTTTGGAGCTACGGCCACGGCCTCCCAGGCAGCGAGATGGGTGCTGCCGAGTAAAGACAAAAAGGTGAAAACAACGTGCTACGGCGATGATTACCTCGTAATTAGACGACACAAAGCTCTCCTATCTAGTGGCAAAACACAGTAATTATGGGCATGACAGAAAATCAAAGGCTACTTTGTAAGCAGGAAGAAAAATTTACATTTTAGGCCCTGAAGCTGCATGTCCTGATTAGAAACATATTAAATCAATGCATGGCTAACTGCTAGGCATAAATACCCCCGTTTCTGAAGGGGACTGTAATTGCAGGGGCAAAACAGCAGCTTCCCATTTCGTGCGGATGCAGCATTACATGTCGCTGCAGTATTGTGTGGAAAATATACCCCTCCTTGTCTTGGTGAATTTGAGGGGGTTCATTTGGAAGGTCTATTTGGAATGAAGGTTATTACAACAGATCAAAGCACGGTCTGATTATTGAAGGATGAGGTTTTTACTAGTGTACAGTACCACTCATGCTTTAAAATGGCTATTTCCATGTCCTTGTTATGTCTATTTCCAGGTCCTTGTTATGTTGAAACCCATATGCTTCGATGTGAGCTACAACAACGTTAGTCACATGAAGACGTTTGTTGTCCCATAAACATATTTGAGTGATGTAGGTTTTACATCAGCCAGATAGGTTGGCCCAACATGGAACTAAGGTTATGTTAGCTCTATCGATGCCTTTGACACATTTAAAGGCAAAAGGAATATGTATTAAACTTCTGGTGGATTCTCTGACCTATATCATAATGCATTTACACATTATCATGATCGGTTTCACTCTCGCTTGATTTTGTCCATCAGGAGACTGAAAGCGATATACAATATATATTTTTGAAAACTTGAATGTTGACATACACAATTTAGAGGTATTGAATCAAGCGGACGAATGAAGACGACATAAAAAAAAGAATGGAGTAAAATAAATGACGTAAAATGCCCCTTTAAAGGGATAGTTGGCACAAAATATAAATGTACCCTATTTCATTGACTCATAGCAAGTAATCAGTGGATAATGCTAGTTATGCATAAAATTAGGTGCGTTTATAATGTGCTTCAACTATCCCTGAAGGAATCCCACCATCATCTCCATAACCAGCGGACAAGGATTGTTTTCCCTCTCATAGACCGATCCCATGGCTTAAATCTATTAGCTTGTAGCCTACACGCGACAGTGATGTCATTAATAGCCACCTGGGTTGTAACCCAGTCACTTCCTGGTTGCCGTTTTAAATTGATCAAAGCTGCTAGCGGGTAAGCTAGCCAATCGCTGCCATCTTTAGCGTGTCGGCAATGGGCTCCTTGGGAATACAACTAATTACTTCACAGCTGTATTTATTTGATCCATGCGGAATTCTCCCTTCTGTCGCGGGGATGACGCTATGCCAGCCTGGGCTAACAGTGATTCGTCTAAGTGACACTTCTGGCATAGTTTCACGTCAAAGCAAAGCAGCCCTAAAATCAATTGGATAAATATAGAGAAGATAAGGGGGGTTACTTTTCTTTAACCGTCAGCAAAAATGTCATGCATAAAAAAAAGCCACCGGCATAAATAAAGCAAAAGTTATTTTGAAGTCAGCTGAATCAGACAGGGTAGGAATACAAGCTGTTCACATAAAACAACAGTTGGGTTGAAGAAGAAAGCACAAGCTATGTTGTGGACTGAAATGTTTTCATTTTGGGTGGTTTAGTTGAATATTTTGGTCGGGTATTTTATTTGAGGTGTAACTATGCTGATCTAAAATGACCAAAGTTCCAGAATCAGATGACAACAGTAAATCTTGTCAGAGAGCGTGTTTCAATCAGGTCTCAATGTAAATCCAGGTTGCAGTGACCTCTACAGCTTATCAGGTGAACTGCACAGGGCTTGAAGAAATGTTTACGAACTCCATCTTGTCAGGCTATGCATAGATGGTTTAACTTTAATGGAAGACCTGTGATGGTGTAGCCCTGTCCTGCAGTCAAATGACCCAGTGGCCTCATGGGTGGAATGTTATTCATATTTTTCATCATTTCATTCGTTTTTTTCAATTGTTTAAGCACAATTTTGAAAACAGGGCCCGGTTTGTCAAAACACTATACACAATTAGCACAACCCTACACCAAAGTAGCACAACACTTCAGATCATTTGCAAAATGGAACACTGTCAAAACTATACACGACTTCATAAAAACAATATTTTGTTACCATACGAAACACACACATTTCATATGACTTCAATCTTTTTGAACCAGTTACACACTGCTGTTGCTAACCTAAAACACTTTTAGCAAGTCTAATTGTCAGTGATTAGAGTACTGTAAATGAAGTACACAGAGAAAGTGCAACTAAACAAACACTACACAAGACCAATGCTGCAGACTGAGGAAAATATCATTTATTTCTCTCCATATACCCAAATCAGTCAACATGTCAACATGGAAAATCACAACAAAACACGTCCCAGTTTTCATGCTACTACAGTAATGTGCATAACACTGTTAGCTCAGCAAACAGACAAACGTAAAATACTGTATCCAGTACAGGTTACAATTACAGTAAATAACAACAACAAACATAAAAAATAATCTGAAAAAAAACGGACAATATTGTACAGAAAATACTACAGTAAACATACTATACATTATCTCTTCACCTAGCTGGATCTGGCCAGAGAATTTCATCAACATCACAAGCAATATCCTCATTAGCAAGACAACGCGGGAAGAACCGTCTTGAATGTGGAATCCATCCTTGCACAGCTGCAGCGTCGACTTGGTCACAGGCGTCCTCCATGGCCTGAATGAGGGGTACCTGAGCCTGGGGCTGGAGATCGTAAACCTTCCACCGCCATGCAGAGAAAAACTCTTCCATAGGGTTTAGAAACGGAGAGTATGGTGGATGGTATAGTACTGTCAACTGTGGATAGTGTTGAAACCAGTTCTGGACCAAAGCAGAGCGGTGGAATGACACATTGTCCCAGATGACAGTGTATTGCATCTGGTGCATTTCATTACCTGCTGTGACGATGTGGTGCAATCGGTCCAAAAATGTGAGAATGTGAGGTGTGTTGTAAGGTCCCATTTTGGCATGACGGAGGAGAACCCCATGCTGTGAAATGGCAGCGCAAAGGGTGATGTTACCCCCACGTTGCCCTGGGACATTGATTATAGCCCTGTGGCCAATGATATTTCTGCCTCTCCTTCTTGCTTTTGTGAGGTTGAACCCTGCCTCATCAATATATATGAATTCATGCAGGATTTCCTCAGCATCCATCTGCAAAACTCCCTGAAATACAGTGAAAGACAATATTGTGTAGTTCAGGATAGGTCTAGTATACAGTCAATGTAAAAAAGTAATGTGTGCAGTATGCAACATCACAGTACTAAAGTGAACAATACAAACCTCCTCATACTCATGCCGTAGCCGTTTGACCTTCTGAATTCCGCTCAAAAGGCACTCGATGAAGTGGTTTCATTTGAACCTGATGTCTTTTCAGGATGCGTGCCAGTGTTGACTGAGAGACCTGATGGACATTATTGAAAATGGCATGGTCACCAATAATGTTGGCTTGTAGTTCTCTGAGCCTGATAGCATTATTGGCCAAAACCATGTTTATTATCTCTCTCTCTTGTTCTTGCATGAATATGGGCCCCCTTCCTCCTTGTCGTTCCCGACCCTCAATCCTATGTAGAGAATAATACATGTAACTTACTGTACAATGTCACAGGAAGGGGTATCACAAGTGCTGATATGGTGCATACAATAAGCGGCTGATTACTGTAACTGTAGACAGATCTTCTTTTACCTATTTTCCTGTCGAAAAGTCCTTATGACAGATGCCACTGTATATCTGCTAAGATTTGGCTGAACTCTCAGTCCAGCCTCCCTCAGCGTCAATCCGTGGTTCACAACATGGCCCACTAGTGTTGCACGAATGTCATTTGATAAGTTTGGTCCTCTTCTTCTTTGTGCACGTTCTCCTCCTGCTTCAGGTCTTCCTCGACCTCTGGCTCGGCCTCTGCCTTTTCCTCCTTCTCCTCCTCTGTGTACTCCTCCTCTCACCCTCACTCTTCTTCTGACTCTTTCCATTTTGGTTGAAGGCAGGTGAACCTACCTGCTGCATTTTTATAGTGCTTAAACCTGATTGGTGTGTCAACAATTTAGCAATTATGTGTTTGTGCACCTGATGGCTGTGTTTAACAGATTAGCTCATAGGTGTGGTAATTTGACAGTCAGTGCTTTGGAATTGCAAGGAAGTGACATCATGATATACTTCTGTGTCTGATGTATACAAGTGTGTTTAGTGTTTTGCAAATCACTGTGTATAATGTTCTGTAAATAGTGTGAAGCTGACAATGTGCTTACAGTTGTGCAAATCTAGCCTTGTGTTTTGCTCCTTGAGTGTAAGGTTTTGCTAATTGTGGGAAAAGTTCCATTTTAGTGTGTAAGCAATCGTAAAAAACTGTAATAAACATTATTTAAAAAACCTGCCGAAAATCCGTTGTTTCTAAGTGAAACCCAAAATGTAAAACGTTTAAACTGTATATCTGACATGGTACAGATGTCTTCTTTTAAGTCCATAACCATGTGTGTGTGAGGTGTCTACTTCTGTTTCAGACTAGATTTGTTTAAGACTACCAAGAAACACTCTGTTACCCTGATTTAGCCCACTGCAGTAAAATGGAAGACCTGTGTATGAATTCTACTTCCAGTGCCTTTAATCAAGCACCATAGTTAGGGCTGCAGTGTCAACGAACGATTTTAAATAAAAAAAAACAATAGCTTACTTAGCCTACTTATGACGTTGTAAACAAACTTGCTCTTGGCTCGTTTAAAGAGGTTGTACGGAACCTTAGCCTCTGTGCTCTAGTGCCTAAAGGGGTCCCCTAAATGGAAAGCAGTAATGTCCAGAAATGACCTCAGATTAAGGATAGATTAAGATTCTACTTTAAAAAATATATATATATTATGTTTTTTTTAGGGGGTAGATCAGCTTTAATATTGCAGATAGATTGTAGCTTCCATCAATGTAATTGTCTGCATCATTTCCAATGTAGGCTTACGACAATTGCAATATACTTCTGTGAAGCCTGAAAGATAAACATCTTATAGTGTGACAATATCATCTAGAAGGATACTTTTTCTCTCACCGGCGTCTCGTTGCGGGAGGCCTATTTCTATGCATATGTTCAAGAGTTATCATCCATACATTATGCAAATAAGAAGAACGGCAACCAGAAGGGTAAAACAGTAGGATTCACTTGACAAGTTACTAGTGGCAACCCGGTGAGCTGCCCGGGAGGTCGCAGAACACTCAGCAGGTAGAGAGAGAGTTTCCGTTACGCACCGGTGTGCAGTTCTACTCTATAAAACAAACAATTTAAGGCCCCAGTAAATAAATAGTAAATATGTGTGCTACGCACAACCTCAAGCCTTGGAGGTGGATACATTGCCGTTTGAAAAACATTCTGTAAGTATATAATTAAATGAGAGTAAATTAACATAAAAGTGTTGATTATTTAAACCCAAACGACAAAAAAAAACACTGTTCCCAACTCCTTAATTATTCTTGTTCACACAGCATTTCCCTTGTTCAGTCGCCCTTGGTGCAAATAAAGACTCCCATCTGTTTGTAATTAGAACTAAATAATTTCAGTCAATGTAGCTCATCATTTTGACTGCACATTTGATTAAAACTAGTGCAGGACTTGAGCCAGTTTGATCTTGCCTGATAGCAATATCGAGTCCCATAAAAAAAAAGAAATTGGAGCCAGCTGATCAGTCTTGTCCCATGAAGATAGAACAAGGGAAAGTGGAGATGTTTAAAAGCAGGCATACACAACCCAAGTCCTTTATAGTTCATTTCACATGAATGAGGGGGCATTACACCCAAATCACCCCAGCCTGCGGTTGAAAGAGAGGGTGTGTAATGACTTTTATTTGCCTAATCTCCAAATTAAATGGTGTTTGAAGCAAAGAGGCTCTTGCATTATCACCCTCATCATGAAGAGAGACCGGTCCCCGCCGTGTCCAATTTGAATAAGACAAGCGGGCCATGATATCCCCACTCTCAATAAAAGAGTTGAGATGCGTCGGTAATGGTGGTGGGTTGGTGATGAGAAAGAGAGAGAGAGGGAGACAGAGAGACAGAGAGACAGAGAGACACAGAGAGAGACAGAGAGACAGAGACAGAGAGAGACAGAGAGAGACAGAGAGAGACAGAGAGAGACAGAGAGACAGAGAGAGACAGAGACAGAGAGAGACAGAGAGAGACAGAGAGAGACAGAGAGACAGAGAGAGACACAGAGAGACAGAGAGAGACAGAGACAGAGAGAGACAGAGACAGAGAGAGACAGAGAGAGACAGAGAGAGACAGAGAGACAGAGAGAGACAGAGACAGAGAGAGACAGAGAGAGACAGAGACAGAGAGAGACAGAGAGAGACAGAGACAGAGAGAGACAGAGAGAGGCAGAGAGAGACAGAGAGAGGGTGGTGGAGTTACAGCATGCAGGACCCAATGAGTTTCCATTTGGTTGGCAGATGTTTGGACTCAAAACGTGCATTGATCAGTGACAGAATGGGACATTCATCAAGTCATTCATCAAGTCGCAATGAATGCAAAAGAAACAGAACTGGTCTTGTCTGTCTTCGGCTTTAACAGGAATGAGCAAAGCATGAATTATATTAATTAAATCAATTACATACTTAGAAACATCTACTCTCAATTAATTCAATTAGCCGGCTACATGATGCCACTGGCAAGGGGTAGATTAGAGGATGTAATTATCGGCGTATGAATGTTTTGAAACACACACACATAGTGAGCACTAATTAAAAAGCAGTCTATGTTCCTGGAGATGGTTCCAAACGGCAGATGACAGCTCTGACAGGGGTTTTACTGTTCTATTCATTTTAAACCAGTGACAGATGACTAATAAATATGCTGTCTTCATGCCATGCAACACACTATGGCATTTTGCATGTCAAACACATACCACACAAATAAATGTTACATTTTTAATGACTGTTGAGGTCAAATACTGTTGCATCTCTCTCTCTCTCTCTCTCTCTCTCTCTTATAGAAAAATAAAAAGCAATAACAATAGTAGTAGTGGACATGTGATTACCATTAACAGCAACTACAACAACAATATCAATGAGAATAATAATACATTAAAGCAATAGTAGTAGGCCAGTCTCATGACTGAGAAGACACATGACATGGTATGAAAGACAAACCAAAACAAGATGGGAAATATTATCAACATTACATTGCATTTTTCACTGGCTGTCCCTCAGGTTGTGGCAGGAGGACACACATTTGGCTGCCAAAACTGCACATTTTGGCTTTTCACCCAATAAATATTTGATTTTTTCTTCAGCTTTTATAGTTTCAAATTCTTTGTATTGAATTAGAATTTTGGGAAATAAATATTCTCTTAGGTCTGAGTATTTGTCACTGTGTAATAGGAAATGCAGTTCTGTCTCTACCTCTCCCCTGGAGCAGAGTGAGCACAGCCTGTCCTCTCTGGGCAGCCAGGTTTGCCAGTGACAACCGGTCTCTATAGCCAGACTGTGCTCACTGAGTCTGTACCTAGTCAGGGTTTTCCTCAGTTTTCTATCAGTCACAGTGTTCAGATAGTCTGCTACCATGTTACTGTCTGTTTAGAGCCAAATAGCATTGACGTTTACTTTGATTTTTTGTGGTGTCTGTCCAAAAGGTGGTATATTTTTCTTTTTGCTTTCTGATGATGGTTGGGCTAGATTTTCTGAGTGCTGTCCTGAGGCTCTATGGGGTTGGTTTGGGTTAGTGAACTGAGCCTCAGAACCAGTTGGCTGAGGGGACTCTTGTCTTGTTTAATCTCTTGACATTGTAGAGCTGTGTGATGGAATGTTTTGGGGTCACTTGTTTTTAGATGGTTGTAAAATGTGATGTCTCTTTTTTCTATTTGGATGAGGAGGGGGTAATGGCCCAATTATGCTCTACATGCGTAATTTAGAGGTTTTCTTTGCACTTGCAATACAGTCTGGCAAAACTCTGCATGCAGTATTTCTACTGGATGTTTGTCCCATTTGGTAAATTCATTATTAGAGAGTGGACTCCATACTTCACTGCCATATAGAGCAATTGGATCTATAACTGATTGGAAAATTTTGAGCCAGATTCTAATTGGAATTTCAATTTTAATGTTCCTTTTAATGGCATAGAATGCTCTTCTTGCTTTGTCTCTCAGCTCGTTCACAGCCATGTGAAAGCTACCTGTGTTGCTGATATTTAGTCCTAGATACGTGTAGTTTTTGGTGTGTTCTAATAGAACTGTGTCCAAATAGAATTTACATTTGTCATCCTGATTTCCAAACCTTTTTTGGAATATCATTATATTCGTTTTTTTTAGGTTAAGGGTCAGAGCCCAGGTCTGACAGAACCTGTGAAGACGATCTAGGTGCTGCTGTAACCCCTCTTTAGTGGGAGACAGCAGCATCAGGTCATCTGTCTACAGCAGACCCTCTTTAGTGGGAGACAGCAGCACCAGGTCATCTGTCTAAAGCAGACCCTCTTTAGTGGGAGACAGCAGCACCAGGTCATCTGTCTACAGCAGACCCTCTTTAGTGGGAGACAGCAGCACCAGGTCATCTGTCTACAGCAGACCCTCTTTAGTGGGAGACAGCAGCACCAGGTCATCTGTCTACAGCAGACCCTCTTTAGTGGGAGACAGCAGCACCAGGTCATCTGTCTACAGCAGACCCTCTTTAGTGGGAGACAGCAGCACCAGGTCATCTGCGTACAGCAGGCACTTGATTTCAGTGTTGTGTAGGGTGATACCAGGTGCTGCCGATTCTTCTAATGTTTTTGCCAATTCATTAATGTAGATGTTAAATAGTGTTGGACTTATTGGGCAGCCCTGTTTCACTCCCCGTCCCTGAGAGAAGAAGTCTGTTTGCTTGTTGCCAATTTTAACCGCACATTTGTTTTTAGTATACATTGATTTAATAACATCATATGTTTTCCCTCCAATACCACTTTCAATTATTTTATAAAAAAGACCTTCGTGCCAAATTGAATCAAATGCTTTCGTGAAATCTACAAAACAGTTGATTTTGCCTTTGTTTTGGTTTACTTGTTTGTCAATTAGAGTGTGGAGGGTGTAAATGTGGTCTGTTGTACGATCATTTTTTAGAAATCCAATCTGGCTTCTGCTCAGGACGTTGTGTTCGTCAAGGAAATTATGTAGTCTGCTATTTATGATACTGCAGAGAATTTTCCCCAAGTTGCTGTTAACGCAAATTCCTCTGTAATTATTTGGATCAAATTTGTCTCCATTTTTATAGATTGGTGTGATCAATCCCTGGTTCCAAATATCAGGGAAAATACCTGCAGTGAGGATAATGTTGAAGAGTTTGAGTATAGCTAATTTGAATTTGTGGCCTGTATATTTGATCATTTCATTTAAAATACCATCAGCACCACAGGCCTTTTTGGGTTGGAGTGTGCACAGTTTTTCCAATAATTCTTCTTCTGTATTTGAGGTATCCACAGGATTCTGATAGTCTTTGACTGCTGATTCAAGGATTTTTATAATTTTTCTTGTATATCTTCTTGTTCTGGGCTTTTTGTTATATTGCTGTAGAGGTTTGCAAAGTGATTTCTCCACATATCCCCATTTTGGATAGCCTATTCCTCATGATGAGGTTTGTTTAATTTATTCCAATTCTCCCAGAAGTGGTTTGATTCTCTGGATTCCTCAATAACATCCAGCTGATTTCTAATGTGCTGTTCCTTTTTTGTTCTTAGGGTGTGTTTGTATTGCTTCAGTGTTTCCCCATATTGAAGGCGTATATTTTTGTTCTCTGGTTCTCTGTGTTTTTGATTAAATATATTTCTCAATGACTTTCTAAGATTTTGCAATCATTATCAAACCATTTTCATTATCTGTTATTTCTGGTTCGCTCTTATGCTTCTTTAGATTAGCCAAGGAGGCTAATTTGTCAAATATAAAAGTTTATGTTCCCAATGGCCAAATGTACACCTTCATTGCTGAAGGAGAATGTTAAGGCTGAAAAGTTTTCCAGGAGAGATTGTATTTTTGGCTACTAATTGCATTTTGGTAGATGTCTGTACTGTTTTCACTCCATCTATAGGCCTGTTTAGTACCATGTCATTTATTGGGCCGTGATGCTTCATGGTTGGGTTCCGCTCTTCTCAGATACACTGTGATTTTACTGTGGTCTGAGAGAGGTGTTAGTGGGCTGACTGTGAAGGCTCTGAGAGACTCTGGGTTTAGGTCAGTGAGGAAGTAGTCTACCGTACTGCTGCCAAGGGATGAGCTGTAGGTGTACCTTTCAAAAGAGTCCCCTCTCAGCCTACCATTGACTATGTACAGACCCAGTGTTCGACAGAGCTTCACGAGCTGTACTCCATTTTTGTTTTTCACTTTGTCATAGTTGTTTCTGTGGGGCTCTCTCTCTCTCTCTCTCTCTCTCTCTGTGTGTGTAAAAGAGAAGTGTATGGGTGTGTTTGTGAAGCACATTGTGTGGAGACAGCATGCGGGCTGAGTTCACCTTTCCCATGCTGAGGTAATTCTCCAGGTGCTACATCCATTGAGCCCTGGGCCTGTACTGATGCTGCTCACCTGAGCGTGAGTGCCATCCTGGAGAGTGTGCACGAGCCAAGAGATATAGATCAAATGCTGTGCAGACTGTGCACGTTCCAGGACATGATAACACTGGTAGTCTAGAAGGGACACTGGTAGTCTAAAAGGGACACTGGTAGTCTAAAAGGGACACTGGTAGTCTAAAAGGGACACTGGTAGTCAAGAAAGGACACTGGTAGTCTAGAAGGGACACTGGTAGCCTAGAAGGGACACTGGTAGTCTAGAAGGGACACTGGTAGTCTGGAAGGGACACTGGTAGTCTAGAAGGGACACTGGTAGTCTAGAAGGGAGACCAGTAGTCTGGAAGGGAGACCGGTAGTCTGGAAGGGACACTGGTAGTCTAGAAGGGACACTGGTAGTCTAGAAGGGAGGCTGGTAGTCTGGAAGGGAGACAGGTAGTCTGGAAGGGAGACAGGTAGTCTGGAAGGGAGACAGGTAGTCTAGAAAGGAGACAGGTAGTCTGGAAGGGAGACAGGTAGTCTAGAAAGGAGACAGGTAGTCTAGAAAGGAGACAGGTAGTCTGGAAGGGAGACAGGTAGTCTGGAAGGGAGACAGGTAGTCTGGAAGGGATACCGGTAGTCTGGAAGGGAGACAGGTAGTCTGGAAGGGAGACAGGTAGTCTGGAAGGGAGACAGGTAGTCTAGAAGGGAGACAGGTAGTCTAGAAAGGATACAGGTAGTCTGGAAGGGAGACAGGTAGTCTGGAAGGGAGACAGGTAGTCTAGAAAGGAGACAGGTAGTCTGGAAGGGAGACAGGTAGTCTGGAAGGGAGACAGGTAGTCTGGAAGGGAGACAGGTAGTCTAGAAAGGAGCCAGGTAGTCTGGAAGGGAGACAGGTAGTCTGGAAGGGAGACAGGTAGTCTGGAAGGGAGACAGGTAGTCTGGAAGGGAGACAGGTAGTCTAGAAAGGAGACAGGTAGTCTGGAAGGGAGACAGGTAGTCTGGAAGGGAGACAGGTAGTCTGGAAGGGAGACAGGTAGTCTAGAAAGGAGCCAGGTAGTCTGGAAGGGAGACAGGTAGTCTGGTGGTTAGAGCGTTGGGCCAGTAACTGAAAGGTTAGATCCTTCAGTTAACCCACTGTTCCTAGGCCATCATTGTAAATAAGAATTTGTTCTTAACTGACTTGCCTAGTTAAATAAAGGTTAAATTAAAAAAGAAGGGAGGCTGGTAGTCTAGAAGGGAGGCAGCTTTTGTGGTTTACACTATTCCCCATACCTCCCATGGAAGATAGAATTCTCCCAGTCTGGCCTGAGTCCACGTACTCTTCTCTCTGTTTCAGACCAGTCATCCCTGAGGTCTACTGTTGGAAGCTCCAGTGGTTGGACTGGACCAACATTCTCCCATAACATCCCCACAGGAGACCACAGCCAGAGCTACATGAGCTCCCCGCAGACAGCAGTCTGTCATGGTTAATCGTTCCTGTAGTGATGATGGTGGGAATGGGGCGTTTAAAACTGCCAACCCAATGTAGTTGTTAGAGGGTCTGGTGAGAGAGGAAGGGAACAGGACACTGATGGCTTATTGCCTATCTCCCCTTCAATGGTTTGTTGCAGTTTTGTTTTGGACTGTACATGTCGACAGACAACCACTTCACTCTCAACACCACACTGTCCTTATGAAGCACATCCACAGACAACCACTTCACTCTCAACACCACACTGTCCTTATGAAGCACATCCACAGACAACCACTTCACTCTCAACGTCACACTGTCCTTATGAAGCACATCCACAGACAACCACTTCACTCTCAACACCACACTGTCCTTATGAAGCACATCCACAGACAACCACTTCACTCTCAACGCCACACTGTCCTTATGAAGCACATCCACAGACAACCACTTCACTCTCAACGCCACACTGTCCTTATGAAGCACATCCACAGACAACCACTTCACTCTCAACGCCACACTGTCCTTATGAAGCACATCCACAGACAACCACTTCACTCTCAACGCCACACTATCCTTATGAAGCACATCCACAGACAACCACTTCACTCTCAACGCCTCACTGTCCTTATGAAGCACATCCACAGACAACCACTTCACTCTCAACATCACACTGTCCTTATGAAGCACATCCACAGACAACCACTTCACTCTCAAAGTCACACTGTCCTTATGAAGCACATCCACAGACAACCACTTCACTCTCAACACCACACTGTCCTTATGAAGCACATCCACAGACAACCACTTCACTCTCAACACCACACTGTCCTTATGAAGAACATCCACAGACAACCACTTCACTCTCAACGTCACACTGTCCTTATGAAGCACATCCACAGACAACCACTTCACTCTCAACACCACACTGTCCTTATGAAGCACATCCACAGCGTCAGAGTCAAGAGCCTCTGATCTGTTGGTTTTCATTCAGTCGGGCTGAGGAACAGGTTCACCTATCACCAGATTCTGGATCCCCGGCCCTCACCACCAATCTGACTTACAATAACACAGCATACATTAGTAACAGGACCTCACAAGGAAATAAACCCCAAACCAGCAATTAACCTCGCCGTCACTCTGTAATCATCAATTGAATGTCTGGTGTGTGCGTGCATGCGCGCGGTGTGTGTGTGTGTGTGTGTGTGTGTGCGTGCGTGCGTGCGTGCGTGCATGCGTGTATTCCCTGTGTTGATTTGGAAGGAAACCATCGAACATCTGGTAGTGAACAGATAGGGGCTGGCTCTACATGGGAGAACAAGTGCCTGAGAGCTCCATTATGGCCCAGCTGTTGGCTTCCTGTCCCCCTCAGCAATACAGGCACGACGGGAAGGATTTTTTGGCAAATGTTGGACTAACAAATGAGTTGAAGAAACCTCGGTGGTTTTATTTGAAATTGTTTGAAAGGCAAAACGTGTAATATTTTCTAATGTGTTATGGTGTCATGCAGCCTCAGAAGCAGTCCTTTGAGTGTCTCATGTTGTAGTGTTATGCGTATATTGTTCACAACGGAGGCCAAACCTGAATGTAAAACTCCAATAAAAATATAATTACCGAAAATAAAAAAGGCAAATGTGCTTTGGGTGGTGTTGTATGGTGTTGGTTACTGTTGTAATAGCTAGATGAAAAATAGCTACAAGTATTGACACTGAACAAGATGACTGTCCATGTGTAGCTCCCAACAACCACAACATTCCCCCTTTAAAGTTTCAACCAACTACAACGTATAAATGCTTAGGTTTAAAGTGGGACCGTGATTACTATGCTCTTCGGGCAGCCTATTTTTCAGTCCTGTTTACATCAACCATCATGACCAAAACCACATCTGAGCTAAGAAACAGAAGTAGAAACAGAAACCTAGTGGACACAATATACAGTTGAAGTCGGAAGTTTACATACACTTAGGTTGGAGTCATTAAAACTAGTTTTTCAATCACTCCCCATATTTCTTGTTAATAAACTTCATATGGGTACCTGGGACGGTAGCGTCTCACCTGGCCAACATCCAGTGAAATTGCAGAGCGCGAAATTCAAAAATACTCAATTCAAATATTTAACATTCTTGAAAATATATGTGTTATACATCAAAATAAAGCTTAACTTCTTGTTTATCCAGCCGCCGTGTCCGATTTCAAAAAGGCTTTACGGCGAAAGCAAACCATGCGATTATCTGAGGACAGCGCTTAGCACACAAAACATTACGTACAGTTACCAGCCAAGTAGATTAGTCACGAAAGTCAGAAATAGCAATAAAATTAATCACTTACCTTCTGAGGACATCCCAGGGTCCACTCACTCAATGTTGTCATTCTCCCTAATTTTTTTGAATAAAAGCCTGAAACAATGTCTAAAGACTGTTCACAACTAGTGGAAGTCATAGGGAACAGAATCTGGGTCCTATCCCTTTAAATGGTGGATAGGTTTTCATTGGAAAAACAGCCATTTCAAAGTAATGGCACTTCCTGAATGGATTTTCCTCAGGTTTTCGCCTGCCATTTCAGTTCTGTTATACCCACAGACATTATTTGAACAGTGTAAGAAACTTTGGAGTGTTTTCTATCCAAATCTACTAATTATATGCATATATGCAGCTTCTGGGCCTGAGTAGCAGGCAGTTTACTTTGGGCCCGCTTTTCATCCGGAGGTGAAAATAGTGCCCCCTACCCTAGTGAGGTTTAACAAACTATAGTTTTGGCAAGTTGGTTAGGACATCTACTTTGTGCATGACACAATTCATTTTTCCAACAATTGTTTACGGACAGATGATTTCACTTATAATTCACTGTATCACAATTCCAGTGGGTCAGAAGTTTACATACACTAAGTTGACTGTGCCTTTAAACAGCTTGGAAAATTCCAGTTAATTGTGTCATGGCTTTAGAAGCTTCTGATAGGCTAACTGACATAATTTGAGTCAATTGGAGGTGTACCTGTGGATGTATTTCAAGGCCTACCTTCAAACTCAGTGCCTCTTTGTTTGACATCATGGGAAAATCAAAAGAAATCAGCCAATTTCCAAATGCCTGAAGGTACCATGTTCATCTGTACAAACAATAGTACGCAAGTATAAACACATGGGACCACGCAGTCGTCATACCGCTCAGGAAGGAGACACATTCTGTCTCCTAGAGATGAATGTACTTTGGTGCGAAAAGTGCAAATCAATCCCAGAACCACAGCAAAGGACCTTGTGAAGATACTGGAGGAAACAGGTACAAAAGTATCTATATCCACAGTAAAACGAGTCCTATATCGACATAACCTGAAAGGCCGCACAGCAAGGAAGAAGCCACTGCTCCAAAACCGCCATAAAAAAGCCAGACTACGGTTTGCAACTGCACATGGGGACAAAGATCGTACTTTTTGGAGAAATGTCCTCTGGTCTGATGAAACAAAAATAGAACTGTTTGGTCATAATGACCATCCTTATGTTTGGAGAAAAAAGGGAGAGTCTTGCAAGCCGAAGAACACCATCCCAACCGTGAAGCACGGGGGAACAGCATCATGTTGTGGGGGTGCTCTGCTGCAGGAGGGACTGGTGCACTTCACAAAATAGATGACATCATGAGGCAGGAAAATGATGTGGAAATATTGAAGCAACATCTCAAGACATCAGTCAGGAAGTTAAAGCTCGGTCGCAAATGGGTCTTCCAAATGGACAATGACCCCAAGCATACTTCCAAAATTGTGGCAAAATTGCTTAAGGACAACAAAGTCAAGGTATTGGAGCGGCCATCACAAAGCCCTGACCTCAATCCCATAGAAAATGTGTGGGCAGAACTGAAAAAGTGTGTGCGAGCAAGGAGGCCTACAAACCTGACTCAGTTACACCAGCTCTGTCAGGAGGAATGGGCCAAAATTCACCCAACTTATTGTGGGAAGCTTGTGGAAGGCTACCCGAAACGTTTGACCCAAGTTAAACAATTTAAAGACAATGCTACCAAATACTAATTGAGTGTATGTAAACTTCGGACCCACTGGGAATGTGATGAAAGAAATAAAAGCAGAAATAAATCATTCTTTCTACTATTATTCTGACATTTCACATTCTTAAAACAAAGTGGTTATCCTAACTGACCTAAGACAGGGAATTTTTTACTAGGATTAAATGTCAAGAATTGTGAAAAACTGAGTTTAAATGTTTTTGTGTAAGGTGTATGTAAACTTTTGACTTCTACTGTACAACCCTCAAATTCTAAATCTGGACCTGGAAGCCAGTGTTTTTGTTTATTCTATCCCTCTAATCGGTCCCTGGTTTAGACCTGGGACACCAGATGGGCACAATTGATTGTCAGGTGGAACAGACAACCAGCAGCAGTCCGGACCTCACAGGGTAAGATTTGAATACCCCTCTTATACAGTATACTTTACCTTTACTACCCAATGTCAACAAAACAGCAGATCTGAGGTCAGACCTAAAACAACCCAGCTAGCACATAACGTTCTGAGAACCATATGTTTCTTAGAGCTTGGTGAGAGCGGTTATTATGGTTATTTTGTATACAAACTTCCTACAACTTTGTGGTAATGGTGCAGGATAGTTGCTTGGCTTTGGAACATTCTCAGCACATTTAAAGAACTTGACAAAAAAATATATTGGTATTTCATTACTATAGCAGAACACTTCCTAAAAGTTTAAACATGGTTACATTTAATTTCAATTTCGGTAATATTCTAGGAATGTTCTCTAAATTGTTTGACATTGGGAATGTTCTCAAATAGTTCAGAGAACGTTAAGAAACAACGTTCTTTTGTGGGAATTTCAGTACTTCAGCATAACATTTCCTACAGGTTTCCTCATGGTTCTATTTCAAGTCATGTTCTCAAATTATTCCATGAACGTTAAAAAACGACATTCTTCTGTGGGAATTTCAGAACTTCAGCATAACGTTTCCTACCGGTTTCCTCATGACTCTATTTAGCGTAACATTTTGAAATTGTTCAAAGAACATTAAGAAAACTTTCCATTAAAAAAAAGAAATGTAGTAACGTTCAGGGAATGGTCTAAGAATGTTATTTAAAAACATATACATTCTGTTCTTTGCATCAACAAACTCTCTCTATCCTTTATCTTGTTAAGTGTGTAGGTGTGTTGCCGCGCCCTCTAATTGACCACACCTGATCTTAATGAATGCTACTTTCCTTTGAAATGGGGTCTGTTTGACTAGACAACAAAAACGTGGCATGCTAGCTCCATCCTGTTGGTGTTGTGGACTAATTCCATGGATAGAAAACAGAAGATTATAGGTTTGAATCTTACTGATGCCATGTACAATAATGTGATTTGCATGATTAATGGCTAAGGAAATTAATTTCCATGTGTCCTATCTGTGCTTGGGGTTAAAAAAAAGTTAACACAAAATAAGCTAGCAGTGTTTTCAAAAGTCATATTGAAACATTCAGTCAAAGTTTTAAGGAAGTAATTCAAAAACCTCCAAATAACCTAATTTCCATTCTCAGAGCGTTAATAAAACCTCCAAGGAAAACGTTCAAGGAACCAGAGTAAAACGTTCTCAGAACCTCTCTGGAACCAGAGTAAAACATTCTCAGAACCTCCCTGGAACCTAGAAAATAAACATTCCCAGAACAGGCAAAAACATTTATTCTGATCTCAGAACATTTAAAAAAGTACATTTTTACCAGTCAGGAAACGTATGGCTTTGTTCCAACAACCAATTTGGAACCAAAAACATACGTTCCCACAACTTCCAAGGAACCAAATGTGCTAGCTAGGAAGTGAGTTCAAAGGCATTGATAGGGACATGGTGAGCTGCTACCCTGCCTCCAGGTCAAAGGCCTTGATATGGATATGGTGACCTGCTTCCCTGCCTCTAGGTCAAAGGCCTTGATATGGATATGGTGACCTGCTTCCCTGCCTCTAGGTCAAAGGCCTTGATATGGATATGGTGACCTGCTTCCCTGCCTCTAGGTGAAAGACCTTGATGTGGATATGGTGACCTGCTTCCCTGCCTCTAGGTCAAAGGCCTTGATATGGATATGGTGACCTGCTTCCCTGCCTCTAGGTCAAAGGCCTTGATAGGGACATGATGACCTGCTGATGACCTGCTACCCTGCCTCCAGGTCAAAGGTCTTGATAGGGACATGATGACCTGCTACCCTGCCTCCAGGTCAAAGGCCTTGATAGGGGCATGGTGAGCTGCTACCCTGCCTCCAGGTCAAAGGTCTTGATAGGGACATGATGACCTGCTACCCTGCCTCCAGGTCAAAGGCCTTGATAGGGGCATGGTGAGCTGCTACCCTGCCTCCAGGTCAAAGGTCTTGATAGGGACATGATGACCTGCTACCCTGCCTCTTAAGGTCTCTGTGGTCATACCTTCCTCTCACTACTGCTAGTACATACAAGAGTACAGAGCACGCACACTCAGGTTGGATGGCTTGTTCCAGTCCAATGTTATTAGTTTCAGGCCAGTGCCTGTGCTCTCACTACACCTTTCCACCAAGCAAGGACACGGCCAGCCATTAATCAGAGCAGTGACAGCGTGCTCATGTCAGTAAAGATTTTTTACGCGCTCCCTTTTCATTCGTTCCTCCTGCTCTCTTTTACCTCGTCTTTCTCGGCTCCCTCTCTTTCTCTTTCACTCTCTCTTTCAGGGTTCTGTGTTACACCGTTCATACTGTCTCTTTCAGGGTTCTGTGTTACACCGTTCATACTGTCTCTTTCAGGGTTCTGTGTTACACCGTTCATACTGTCTCTTTCAGGGTTCTGTGTTACACCGTTCATACTGTCTCTTTCAGGGTTCTGTGTTACACCGTTCATACTGTCTCTTTCAGGGTTCTGTGTTACACCGTTCATACTGTCTCTTTCAGGGTTCTGTGTTACACCGTTCATACTGTCTCTTTCAGGGTTCTGTGTTACACTATTCATGCTCACAACATATTTAAATATGTAGTAGGAAAGTGTCTTGCTGTATTCTGTATGGACGTGTTTCTCTCATGCTTGGATGTTTGAGGGTCACACACACATTTGGTGTAGACAACTATAACAAAATCCCAGCCTGGCGCCAAGCATGAAAAAAACTGCTTTGAGGAGTGAAACAATTAAAGATCCTCAGGCTGCCGCCTAGACAAACAACATCCCACAACCTCTCCTAATTTCTGCATACTTTTACATTTCTCAGCTGCAGAGTTTTCAAACGGAACAGAAGCACTGGCCAGGTGCTTATGAATGTTGTTGGAGAGAAAAGCCCTGTAGTAGTGAAAGGGTGACAGCCTCCTCGCTGGCATGGCTGACAGAGGAGGACGAGCGCTGGCTTACACGGTAGGTGCGCCGTGGACGGCGATCGGGCAGAGGGCCAGTGGGCGCCAGTTGGGGAAGCTGACGCCCGTCTTCGTTGGCATGCAAGGCCAGGTACTCGCTTCTGTCCGGAGACAGCTGTAAACCAGCCGCCCATGGAGGAGCAATCAGGTTGGTGGCGACTTCTGCCGAATGCTGATGATGCTACAATCTGCGTTTTTTCGCCAGGGCCTGGCTGGCAGACGGAACAAAGACCCGGAAGTGACAGCCGCTTTCCTCATGACAAACTCACGGTACAGCGAGATAAGTTAACGAAGAGTGGAGGAAGGGAGGAAGAAGAGGGGAGGAGGGTGACAGAGGGAGGGGAAGAAGATGGCGTGAAACAAATGGTGACCTTTCAGAAGATTAATTTGTTTACTAACAAATGTTCTCACTGTCATCACCTGCGCCGTAGTGACCTTCACGTCGGCCCATCTTTTTGTGGAGACGAGGCTGACTGCAGTCATCTGTTCATGTAGGCCTCTCGCATCACTCTCCACCACAGAGGAAGTCATAGACTACCAACCCAGTATAGACATGGGGCTGCTACAGCTCTGATCATAGACTACCAACCCAGTATAGACATGGGGCTGCTACAGCTCTGATCATAGACTACCAACCCAGTATAGACATGGGGCTGTACTACAGCTCTGGTCACAGACTACCAACCCAGTATAGACATGGGGCTGCTACAGCTCTGATCATAGACTACCAACCCAGTATAAACATGGGGCTGCTACAGCTCTGATCATAGACTACCTACCCAGTATAGACATGGGGCTGCTACAGCTCTGATCATAGACTACCAACCCAGTATAGACATGGGGCTGTACTACAGCTCTGATCATAGAATACCAACCCAGTATAGACATGGGGCTGCTACAGCTCTGATCATAGACTACCAACCCAGTATAGACATGGGGCTGTACTACAGCTCTGATCATAGACTACCAACCCAGTATAGACATGGGGCTGCTACAGCTCTGATCATAGACTACCAACCCAGTATAGACATGGGGCTGTACTACAGCTCTGGTAATGGGGCAGGTTGGGGAGAGGCAGTCCATCACTGTGTAATAACACTCCATTCATCTCCATTAGCTGTAATAATTTGTGTAATAATTTCTAATCAACTAGCCCCCGGAGGATGAATACAAGTCAGTATTGATGTGATACACTTAGCGGAGATGAAGAGGCAGAACGTCGATAGTCTGCAGTGAAGAAATTTATAACGTTAAAGGAATAGGTGTGTCGTGTGTGTGTGTGTGTGTTCTAATAACATGCCCAGAGGCTATACATAACCTAAACAATTACTCATGTGTAGCACAAACAACGCAAGTGTTCAAGTGCGGTCTCACTAAGATGGTTACGATAAATAATGTCATGCTGTACAATATATGGTGGATATTTGGTTTTGGTCCATTCGTTTATTTTTATTGTCCAAATAAATAATGACTGAATATAAAGTAATGACGTGATAAATCAGTTTAGTTCACCTTTTATTCCATCGGTATACGGAAGGACCATATTATGGACGGATGATATACAGCAACTGTGTGAATGTGTTTGGAATCAACATACATTGTTCTAGCTGAAATACATGAGTTGCAGTGCCTTGAGATTCATAACATATTATGATATGTATTCATTGGTGGAACAAGTACTCAATTGTCATACTGAAGTAAAAGTAAAGATAGCTTAATAGAAAATGACTCAAATAAAAGTGAAAGTCACCCAGTAAAACACTGCTTGAGTAAAAGTCTAAAAGTATTTGGTTTTAAATGTATTTAAGTATCGAAAGTAAAAGTACAAGTATAAACCATTTAAAATGTCATATATTAAGCAAACCAGACGGCACGGTTTTTTTTTTTTTTTAAATGTACAGATAGTCAGGGGTACACTCCAACACTGACACATCATTTACAGATAGTCAGGGGTACACTCCAACACTGACACATCATTTACAGATAGTCAGGGGTACACTCCAACACTGACACATCATTTACAGATAGTCAGGGGCACACTCCAACACTGACACATCATTTACAGATAGTCAGGGGCACACTCCAACACTGACACATCATTTACAGATAGTCAGGGGTACACTCCAACACTGACACATCATTTACAGATAGTCAGGGGTACACTCCAACACTGACACATCATTTACAGATAGTCAGGGGCACACTCCAACACTGACACATCATTTACAGATAGTCAGGGGTACACTCCAACACTGACACATCATTTACAAACAAAGCATTTGTGTTTAGTGAGTCCACCAGATCAGAGGCAGTAGGGATGACTAGGGATGTTCTCTTGTGTGTGAATTGGACCATTTTCCTAAGTACTTTTGGGTGTCAGGAAAAATGTATGGAGTAAAAAGTACATTATTTTCTTTAGGAATGTACATAAATAAAAGTAAACGTTGGCAAAAATATAAATAGTAAAGTAGAGATACCAAAAAAACGACTTAAGTAGTACTTTCAAGTATTTTTTACTTAAGTACTTTACCACTGTATGTATTCATGTTCAATAAGGGACATACTGTGCATTTAATACTTCATCTAATGTACTGTATGATATCAAGTGAGAATACAATACTAAGGTCCAATGTTAGTTATCGCTCATTTCACTTTGCTTCAGCAGTATAGCCAGTAGATGGCGATGTTGAATTTACTACAGTTACTAAGGTGGTGTGATGATCGTCAATCCTCTACCACCATCCTGAGGTAACGTCTTCAGTTTGGACATTGACAAAAACGCCATTATTAATAATCCAGACTCACAAATGATCAGCAAATATTATAATATGACTATAACTAGCTAACCTAGTTATCTTAAGATGAATGCACTAATTGTTAGTCGCTCTGGATAAGAGGGACTGCTAAATTACAAATATTGGGCCAAAAAACACTAACGAATAAGGTCTACACCAGTTTTTGATCAATTTGTCTTTTACAAAATTAGAACGTAAGGACGGTTGTTCCTTTTCTCAGCGAAGTCGGCATTTTCCCTCATTCAGGAATCTGACATGTCCAGTGTCACCACTGTAACGTCATTGGCTGGGCAGTGCGTCATTTGGGGTTTGTGGTTAGACGTTTGTTTACGGTACGGACTACGCTACAGCACATCCCAAACGGTACCCTATTCCCTATATAGTGCACTACATTATGACCAGGACCCATAGACTCTGGTTAAAAGTAGCTGACTATATATGGAATAGGGCCCATAGATTCTGGTCAAAAGTAGTGCACTATATAGGGAATAGGGTGTCATTTGCTACTCTGCCAGTGTCAATGCAATTCAACCACATGCCGACAGAGGGTGTAATAATCCAATGTTTAGAATAACAGGAAGACGTGACACAGCCAGTCAGAGACAGTAGAGACATTTCTGAGGAGGACTATTGTCCTCGTGGATCTGAACTGTCCTCATGGATCTGAACTGACTGGATGTCTGACTGGATAAGTGAAAAGGATTTGAGGAAAAATCCATCTTGCCCGCTAAAGGAAAGGAGAAGCATTGTTACGTAACAACTCCTTATGTAGGATGCATAGCCACACACTGTATCAATGTCCCCAAAACAGCTGTACTTCTAAAAGAGTGACATAACACAAGTTAATTAAGATGCAATTGCTGAAGGGGTTGAATCCCCTTCAACTGGCAACAGCAAACCAGGATAAATAATTACAGGTCCTGGTTTGGTGTTGCCAGTTGAAGGGGATATTACCAAGATGGATCCTGGTTAAATTAAGACAACGGCATGTTTATGCTAAGCTAAGCTAATAACATGCTGTCAGTAAATTGAACAGGATAAATTAAGACAGCGGTCTGTTTATGCTAAGCTAAGCTAATAACGTGTTTTCAGTAAATTGAAAAAATCTAATCAAATCATCAAATAAAATATTATTTGTCACATACACATGGTTAGCTGATGTTGATGCGAGTGTAGCGAAATGCTTGTGCTTCTAGTTCCGACCATGCAGTAATATCTAACAAGTAATCTAACCTAACAATTTCACAACAACTACCTTATACACACAAGTGTGAAGGAATGAATAAGAATATGTACATAAAAATATATGAATGAGTGATGGCCGAACGGCATAGGCAAGATGCAGTAGATGGTATAGAGTACAGTATATACATATGAGATGAGTAATGTAGGGTATGTAAACATTATATAAAGTGGCATTGTTTAAAGTGGCTAGTGATACATTTAATTACATCAGATGGCAAGATGCAGTAGATGGTATAGCGTACAGTATATACATATGAGACGAGTAATGTAGAGTATGTAAACATTATATAAAGTGGTATTGTTTGAAGTGGCTAATGATACATTTATTACATCAATTTTGAACAGGCTAAATTAAGACAGCGACCTGTTTATGCTAAGCTAAGCTAATAACATGCGGTCAGTAAACTGACCAGGATAAATTAAGACAGCGGTCTGTTTATGCTAAGCTAAGCTAATAACATGCAGTCAGTAAACTGACCAGGATAAATTAAGACAGCGCTCTGTTTATGCTAAGCTAAGCTAATAACATGCTGTCAGTAAACAGACCAGGATAAATCAAGACAGCGGTCTTTAACTTTATTTACACGTTGTCACTACATGGCAGGTACATTTCTAGCATGACATGACAGTTACACCTGCTGTGCTCCAGGCAATACTGTGGTTATGGGGCCTTTATGTAGGCTATATATTTATGTATGCTATATAAAGCCTTTAAATGTAGACATTTGTTTAAAATGGGACCGAAGAACCAACAGTTCTCTCTGACCAGTTTGCAATCTGAAGGAAATTCCTTCACTTTCCTTCTATCTCATGAATATCCCTAACCAATTCCTATAACCAATTCCTACCAATTCACCATTACTTCTCAGCTTAGAAGAGTCTATGACTGTCTATGGCTAGTATGTGACTGTAGCGTCTCTCTCATATTCATTAGGATCTCTGTCTATGACTAGATGTGACTGTAGTGGCTCTCTCCCATTCATTAGGATCTCTGACTGTCTATGACTAGATGTGACTGTAGTGGCTCTCCCGTTCATTAGTATCTCTGACTCTCTATGACTAGATGTGACTGTAGCATCTCTCCCGTTCATTAGTATCTCTGACTCGCTATGACTAGATGTGACTGTAGCATCTCTCCCGTTCATTAGTATCTCTGACTCTCTATGACTAGATGTGACTGTAGCATCTCTCCCGTTCATTAGGATCTCTGACTCTCTATGACTAGATGTGACTGTAGCATCTCTCCCGTTCATTAGGATCTCTGACTCTCTATGACTAGATGTGACTGTAGCATTTCTCCCCCAAAAAGTTTTCATTTAACATTTATTTAACTAGGCAAGTCAGTTAAGAACAAATTCTTATTTACAATGACGGCCTACCAGGGAACAGTGGGTTAACTGCCTTGTTCAAATCAAATCAAAGTTTCTTTGTCACGTGCGCCGAATACAGTGAAATGCTTACTTACAGGCTCTAACCAATAGTGCAAAAAAGGTATAAAGTGAACAATAGGTAAGTAAAGAAATAAAACAACAGTAAAAAGACAGGCTATATACAGTAGCGAACTTGGTGCTCCATTACAGCCCTGTCGATGAGAATGGGGGTGTGCTCGGTCCTCCTTTTCCTGTAGTCCACAATCATCTCCTTAGTCTTGGTTACGTTGAGGGATAGGTTGTTATTCTGGCACCACCCGGCCAGGTCTCTGACCTCCTCCCTATAGACTGTCTCGTCGTTGATCAGGCCTATCACTGTTGTGTCGTCTGCAAACTTAATAATGGTGTTGGAGTTGTGCCTGGCCACGCAGTCGTGGGTGAACAGGGAGTACAGGAGGGGACTGAGCACGCACCCTTCGGGAGCTCCAGTGTTGAGGATCAGCGTGGCAGATGTGTTGCTACCTACCCTTACCACCTGGGGGCGGCCCGTCAAGGAAGTCCAGGATCCAGTTGCAGAGGGAGGTGTTTAGTCCCAGGATGCTTAGTTTAGTGATGAGCTTTGAGGGTACTATGGTGTTGAACGCTGAGCTGTAGTCAATGAATAGCATTCTCACATAAGTGTTTATTTTGTCCAGGTGGGAAAGGGCAGTGTGGAGTGCAATAGAGATTGCATCATCTGTGGATCTGTATGCAAATTGGAGTGGGTCTAGGGTTTCTGGCATAATGGTGTTGATGTGAGCCATTGCCAACTTTTCAAAGCACTTCATGGCAGAACGACAAGGGCAGAATGACAGATTTTTACCTTGTCAGCTCAGGGATTCGATCTAGCAACCTTTTGGCTACCCGCCCAATGCTCTAACCACTAGGCTACATGCCGCCCCAGCATCTCTCCTGTTACACTAGGGTATACACCCTTATGTTACACTAGGGTATACACCCTTATGTTCATTAGGAACTCTGTCTATGACTAGTATGTGACTGGAGCATCTCTATAGTTCATTAGGAACTCTGACTGTCTATGACTGTAGCATCTCTACAGTTCATTGAGGTTTGCCACAACACATTTGTGGTTGCCATAAAGTATTCCCTCATAACTTACATAAACATGTGTATAGATATTAGAATAACATGAGTGACTTAGTGGTTTGAAGGTCTGGAGATAAGATGTTGGAAAGCAGCAGTCATGACGTCAAAACAAGCGTTCAAAGTAAAAATATGATGGAAAGTGTAGACAAACTGGGTCAATCCACACAACCAAAGTTACAAGCTACATAGAGACAGAGCTCAATCAATGATTCATAGACCCCATGTGTTGTAGATTTCCCCCCAAACCATTGTTCATTATTAAAGAAGAGTAGTAGTAGGACGTTTTATGGGTAGCCATCTTGGCACATTGTGTTGTACCCAAAAGGCTCAGACTTTGTTTCATTTACGCGGCCCGGAACCCAGGCCTCACTGGGCCATGGCTCCAGCGGACCTGCTCTCACAGTGGACCGACCAAAGTCGATCAACTGGTACTTTTCAGCTATGTAACAATGGCTGCCTGTGGACTTTAACACCTTCTCACAAAGCAACTGTTTTGATGATGCAGAGGTTGTTGATTCTGCTCTTCACAAGTCCTCACAGTCAGCCCTAGCTATGGAAACACAATTTCTCTAGTGTAACACAAGGGTGTAGACCCTAGTGTAACACAAGGGTGTAGACCCTAGTGTAACACAAGGGTGTAGACCCTAGTGTAACACAAGGGTGTATACCCTAGTGTAACACAAGGGTGTATACCCTAGTGTAACACAAGGGTGTATACCCTAGTGTAACATAAGGGTGTATACACTAGTGTAACATAAGGGTGTATACACTAGTGTAACATAAGGGTGTATACCCTAGTGTAACATAAGGGTGTATACCCTAGTGTAACATAAGGGTGTATACACTAGTGTAACATAAGGGTGTATACACTAGCGTAACACTGGTGTTACAGTGGTAAAGCAGCATAATAATATACATCTCAGCTGAAGACGTAGCCAAGGCCATCTACATGTGTACCTGCTCTAAAGGGCTGAAGGCTCAGCCTGGTAATGAGGTGAAGTGTGGCGCTGAATAAATACAAGTAGAGACGGTCAGAGACGAGAGTCATCAAAACACAAAAGGTCAAAAAGACATCAAAACACAAAGGTCAAAAAGACATCAATCATTTCATAGGGTATATGTCTGTGAGAATGTCTGTGACTGCTAGTGGCAGGTAACCTAGCGGTTGGGTGAGTAACCAAAAGGTTGCTGGTTTGAATCCCCGAGCTGACTAGGTGAAATCTGTTGATGTGCCCTTGAGCAAGGCACTTAACCCTAATTGATCCTGTAAGTGGCTCTGGATGAGAATGTCTGCTAAATGACTAACATGTAAATGCTAGTAGGAATAAGCATAGGCCTAACTATCTGAATAAGATATGGTGATATCTTTCCCATTCTGGCCTGCTGAGACATTGACTGGCCTGGGACATATGCATCTCAACATAAGACTTGAGGTCTGAAAGATCTGACAGGCTTTTTGAAGTGTAATAAGGAATGTCCATCTGGACCTAAATCTCCACCCTTCAGCCCATTGTCTGTTGTGTCAGTGGGTGGTGCTTCCTGAAGTGACAGCAGGTTCTCCTTGCCCCATGGGCGTCTGAACAAAGCCCGTCTTCATATCGCAGTGGCCGGAGCTGTGATTCTCACAGACGTGGGCATGGTTTATATTAGCCGTTACCTAGCAATGGTGAAACATGGAGAGCGAAACAGCTCGCGTTGGGCTGTAAGCCTGTAATTAGTGGTCCTGTTCATGTCTGCAGCCCAGAGGAGCGTCAGATTACTCACCAACCAGGGCCCGGCTATACCCAACCTAACAGAGGAACTATCCAAGTCTCTCTCTCTCTCCCTCTCTCTACTTTGCAGTTAACATGTAATCGAGACGGTTTTGGGGAAAGTATTTCAACTCACAACAGGTATCACATCAACTGGCTATACACAGAGTGATAGACAAACACGTGCACCACACAGACAGAAAGACAGGCAATATTGATGGAAATTAATTGGCAGATATCGTGATAGGTTTGGCTTTTTAAAGCAATAGCGGCTAACAGGGGTGGAATCATGTCAAGATTGCGTTGGTTAGATAGTAGCTGGGAGCTGCTGTGTCTGATAATTGGGAGATTTGTTTATTGCTGTTTGCGGTGGAAAACATGTACTTTCAGAATTGTTTGGCGAGCTACTCATACACTACATGACCAAAAGTATGTGGACATCTCTTAGTCGAACATCTAACTTCAAAATCATGGGCATTAATATGGAGTTGGTCCCCCATTTGCAGCTATAACAGCCTCCACTCTTCTGGGAAGGCTTTCCACTGGATGTTGGAACATTGCTGCGGGGACTTGCTTCCATTCAGCCACAAGAGCGTTAGTGAGGTCGGGCACTGATGTTGGGCGATTAAGTCTGGCTCGCAGTTGGCGTTCCAATTCATCCCAAAGGTGTTTGATGGGGTCAAGTTCTTCCACACCAATCTTGACGAACCATTTCTGTATGGACCTCGCATTGTGCACTGTGGCATTGTAATGCTGAAACAGGAAAGGGCCTTCCCCAAACTGTTGCCACAAAGATGGAAGCACAGAATTGTCTAGAAAGTCATTGTATTCGGTAGTGTTAAGATTTCCCTTCACTGGAACTAAGGGGCCCAAACCATGAATAACAGCCCCAGACCATTATTCCTCCTTCCCAAAACTTTAGTTGGCACTATGCATTAGGGCAGGTAGTGTTCTATTGGCAACCGCCAAACCCAGATTTGGACTGGCAGATTGTAAAGCGTGATTCATCACTCCAGAGAACACGTTTCCACTGCTCCAGAGTCCAATGAAACCCATTTCATGAAACTCCCAACTAAGAGGTATTGTGCTGACGTTGCTTCTAGAGGCAGTTTGGAACTTGGTAGTGAGTGTTGCAACTGAGGACAGATGATTTTTACACGCTATGCGCTTCAGCAGTCCCGTTCTGTGAGCTTGTGTCCTATCACTTCACGGCTGAGCTGTTGTTGCTCCTAGATGTTTACAGTTGACCGGGGGCAGCTCTAGCAGGGCGGAAATTAGACAAACTGACTTGTTGGAAAGGTGGCATCCTATGATGGTGCCACGTTGAAAGTCACTGAGCTCTTCGGTAAGGCCATCGCACTGCCAATTTTTGTCTTTGGAGATTGCATGGCTGTGTGCTCGATGTTATACACCTGTCAGCAACGGGTGTGGCCGAAATAGCCGAATCCACCAATTCGAAGGGGTGTCCACATACTTCAGGTGCGCTGCGAGCTACTGGTAGCTCACTATAGACCTGTTGGAGACCCTTGGGTTATAAACTATCCAGGTAAGCGCTTTATGCTTTACACCAGGGACGGCCTTAGAGCGTTTGGTTGGCCCAACTATAGGTCCTCAACGTACAGTAGAATATCTGAACTAAAGTGCAAAACATGAAGTCATGGATCATGGTACTATCCAGATTTTACCTCAGAGAATAAAATGTGTTAAAAAAAATAATTCACACAGTAGATATTTAAAGTCATTGTAAATTGTTAATAAGAGAACTCTGAAAAACAGCATTAAAATAACATTCTATTGGTTTTATGACTTGATTTGTGAACAGCTCTCGAGCTTAATGTGTCTCATTTCCCCTCTTACAGTAGTTATCCCTACAGTATGTATATCTGATGTGGCTGAAATGTCAGCCAATCAAAAACATGGAGAGTACCTCCCGATCATTAATCCCACCTGTCTCACTCCATCTAGATAACTGCTGCCTGGACACAGAGAACGTAACAAAAGGTCGACAGCAAAATGGCTGTAAAAGCAAGAAAATGTACATATAAATATACATGTTTTGGTGTGTGAATAAACTTAAAGATGCACTATGCAGAAATCGCTCTGGCATTTCCTGGTTGCTAAAATTCAAGTAGTTTTCCTAATTTCAGTTTATGCGACAAAATAAGCAAGTAGTGTAGAGAATCATTGTACCATCTAAACCGCTGTGAAATCTCTTTTCCATAACCAAACAGATTGTATTTCCAGCTGTTTGAACCTGGTGTACAAAACCTAAAGTAAAAGAGGAAAACACAAAAACTTAAGAATGGGAAGCATAGAAATATCGAGCATAGAACCAATCTACCGCTTCTTAGACTTGCTTTCCATGACAATGACTGATCTATAACTTATATTACTATGTGAATTTGATCCAGGTGCCCAAAAAAAGTCACATATAGCAGCATTAAATGTATTGACTTGGTATAAAAAGGGATTTGTCCTAGCTAATAAAATGATAACAGGCTACACCGGAATCGTTTGAGATATGTATTTTTTATTAAAAGACCAACAATAACAGATACAAGTATGATGCATCATTTTGACAACATTTCCTATGCAAAGAAAATAAGGATATATATTTATACAAAATGACATTAAAAGATTTCGGAGCATAAAAAGGACAAACAACTAATACACAGAATAGTACGGGTGGAAACAAGAACAAGCAATACAACTTGAAGAGCAGATTAAAAACATTTCTTTGCTAATAAAATATATTCTATCAGGTAAATGCATGTACCATTGGATTTTCAATGGTCCTATAGGACGGTGAGTTTAGGTTCAATTCACCTGGACACTTGGGGACAGCTTTACAAAGAGCAAATCTTTCTCCAGATCGGTAGATACTACTTTTTCTGAAATGTCCTTGTAGGACAATGTACATGGAGAGCAGTGAAAAACAGTGATACAGTACACCCTCATACACACTGCTCTGTGTTGCTGTAATGTTAACGGATAGCACCGTTGGGTTAGCATCACTAATGTTAACGGCTAGCACCGTTGGCTTAGCATCAATGTAATGTTAACTGCTAGCAGTTAGCGCCGTTGGGTTAGCATCACTAATGTTAACAGCTAGCACCGTTGGGTTAGCATCACTATAATGATAACGGCTAGCAGTTAGCACCGTTGGGTTAGCATCACTGTAATGTTAACTGCTAGCAGTTAGCACTGTTGGGTTAGCATCACTAATGTTAACAGCTAGCACTGTTGGGTTAGCATCACTGTAACGATAACGGCTAGCAGTTATCACCGTTGGGTTAGCGTCAAGACAGACGCTTGCGCTTGGTCAATGCACTTAACTAAGTGCTGTAGGAGACCATGGTTCAATTCCCTCCACCTCTACCAAGCACCTCCATACAGTAAGATGGAAATGGAAACACCCAAAACCCAGACCACTCCTAATAAAGACAAATGGGCTGCATCTGGAATGGCACTTAGTGCACTACTTTTGACCAGCGCCCTATGGGTAGTAGTGCACTACTTTTGACCAGCGCCCTATGGGTAGTAGTGCACTACTTTTGACCAGCGCCCTATGGGTAGTAGTGCACTACTTTTGACCAGCGCCCTATGGGTAGTAGTGTACTACTTTTGACCAGCGCCCTATGGGTAGTAGTGTACTATGTAGGGAACAGGGTGCCATTCCGGACAGTGCAGTCTTCAGTGAGGGGATTTTAATAATAAGCGATGCTGTCGGTCATTACAGGGAGATCTGATCTCCCCCCTACTTCCCTTCTGTCCTCCTCTAGCCCAAAACCATCAGGACCACAATGATCATATTCATAGACACAAACACTCATACACTTCCACGCACACAGTAAGAAGGCTTAAAATCCTGCATTTCATAAGAGGAGTAGAGTATTCAAGAAAGTACTGACTGACAGAAAGGGGACTTGGTCCTACTATGTACATAGCCCGACCCTGGCAAACATTTCCCTTAAAAAAAATTTAAATAAACAAAACAAAATCTGCTTTCCCCAAAACAGTATCCTCTCCACCTGACAGCAGTATGTCTCCATCGCCGTGACGACATCAGGAGCAGAGCATATAATGCTATACCATCCCCTTTCTACAAAAATACTTGGTAGCAAAATAGAATCTACATTACAAAAGAAAGGGGACGAGTGTGAAAATAAGCATGCATTTGACTTTTTCTAGATGTATATACACGTGTTTTTTGGGGGCGAGAGTAGCACCCCCTGCTGGATCTGAGTGAGTACTACATCAAAGAAACGGTGATGAAACAACCGTAATACTACAGACCATAGTTCAGGTTCAACTCTTACCCACAGTTATCACTTCCAGGGGAAACCATGGAGTCCTAGAAAATGTGCAGATTGAGACGGGTATCAGCCAAGGACGGGAGCATGGCAACTGGTGTGTGTGTGTGTGAGAGAGAGAGAGCGAGATCAGACTAGGTAGCTTTTAACAAGTGATAATGCACCTGTCAGGGTTTTCACATCAGCACCATACAGTCTCGCATGGCGTTTCATTACAAAATACAGAACATTACACTTCTGTAGTAAAATAGAGATGAGGAAGGAACACTCCTGTATCTACAGTCCAGGATACTTAGCTTAATCCTAGGTTCTGAGAACAACAGCTGACTGGCAACACTCTGCAATGCCCATAAGCAGTCAATAGTCACTTTTCCAAAATGGACACTAAGAATTGCCCCTTGAAATATGTTTGCCTATATAAATGACTGGATCCCAAAATTTGAGATTTCTTGTAAAATGCAGGGGCAACGTCGCTCAACACGACCATTGCCAGGACAAAAGTTTGTGACAAGGCCTCCCGAGTCGCTCAGCGGTTTAAAGCTTGAGACGTCACTGCAGACCTGGGTTCGATCCCAGGCAGTGTCACAAACGACTGTGACCGGGAGTCTCATAGGGCAGTACACAATTGGCCCAGCATTGTCTAGGTTAGGGGAGTGTTTGGCCGGTGGGGCTTTATTTGCCTCATCGCGCTCTAGCAACTCCTAGTGGTGGGCCGGGCGCCTGCAGGCTGACTTCGGTCGCTGGTTGAACAATATTTTCTTTGACACATTGGTGCAGTTGGCTTCTGGGTTAAGTGGGTGGGTGTTAAGAAGTGCGGCTTGGCGTGTCATGTTTCGGAGGATGTACGGCTCGAACTACGCCTCTCCCGAGCCCGTTGGGGAGTTGCAGCCTTGACACAAGATCGTAATAGGATCGCAATTGGATATCACAATCATTGCCGAGAAAAAGGGGATAAAATACAAAAACTATTTTTGTAAAGTTCTAATTTTGTCAAATGCTTTGGATAATCAAACCACTTTCAGATGTATTGAGAAATACACTGCTATGTCAAACTCCTCAGACAGTCAGAGGATATCTGGGTGACAGTTCAAATCCACAAGCCAATGGTCTCTGATTGTGCGGGAAAGAGTTTTGGCGCGCTTCAAAAAAGACTGATTACAAACATGATCTGCACTGTTCTGGGACAAACTGGAGAACATGGGAAACCCGCCCAGGGGAATGGACAGACATCGACGTCGCCTAAAAGCTTCTTACTAGATTTCCCTTTACACACTACTCAGAAGTGGCAAGGGAGGAACATATTTCATTACGACAAATTCATATATTTTCGATCAGCTAACAAATGGGCGGCATTCTACAAATTTGCAACAAAAAGACAACGAAAAAAAACACCTAACCATAGAAACAAACTCCACTGAAATGTGTAAAACTTCATGTTATTCTAGCATGCTATATAAAAAGCAGTATCACTCACCATTCCGAAAATACCCAATCTAGTAATTATCTTGCGCCGCTACATAAACATATGTACAACTAACTACACAATGATAACAAAAACAGAAAAGAAAATGGAGGAATCTCATGCCTTAAAATCTCCCATACTACAGCGGTGTTGGCACTAGATGCAGACATATTAAACATGTTCAATAAAAAAAAAAAATCCTGTTTTAATGCACACGCCCCCTTTTGCCACAAACATGTAAAAAAAAAAACGTCAAAAAAGTGCTGTCAGTTGGTGGGGAGAGTATGTCGCAGGCGAGGGTTGGGGAGAGTATGTCGCAGGCGAGGGTTGGGGAGAGTATGTCGCAGGCGAGGGTTGGGGAGAGTATGTCGCAGGCGAGGGTTGGGGAGAGTATGTCGCAGGCGAGGGTTGGGGAGAGTATGTCGTAGACGAGGGTTGGGGAGAGTATGTCGCAGACGAGGGTTGGGGAGAGTATGTCGTAGACGAGGGTTGGGGAGAGTATGTCGCAGGCGAGGGTTGGGGAGAGTATGTCGCAGGCGAGGGTTGGGGAGAGTATGTCGTAGACGAGGGTTGGGGAGAGTATGTCGCAGGCGAGGGTTGGGGAGAGTATGTCGTAGACGAGGGTTGGGCTTTCTCAGCCTACAGGCTCTTCTTCCAAAAACTCAAAGCCTTCTCTCAATGCCTGCCGAACCCTTTCTGATCCTTTAGTTGATGTGTCTATGGTGTCTGTTTTATTCACTGGTGCTGTGACAGAGAGGGCGGGAAGAGTATTCCTACGACACGCTGGAGCAGCGGATGCTAGGAGAACCCATTTGCATGAGCACCTTGTCCAGCCACTGCAGGGGGCCGTTGAGGTGAAGCTCGATCCAACAAGGGGTGCTGGTCACGGTCTGTCGCCTGGGTAGAGAGACCAAAGAGGAGGAGACATAAGAGACAGAGGATTGTTCACTGCAGTACACAATCAACTAGGATCTGGATTCTACCTGTATGACAGTGACAAAGACTCATCCATTTTTTGGTAGGTTTTCAACACAGTTTGTGAGTTTGTGAATAAGACTTGCATAACAACAGCCCTTAGCTTTGGTATATTGGCCATATACCACACCACCTTGTGCCTTAAATATATATCATACAACTCAAAGCAGATCCTTTTCAGTGGGAGGAGGAACCACCCCTGTTTTTCAATGTTCGCCTAAATGACATACCCAAATCTAACTGCCTGTAACTCAGGCCCTGAAGCAAGGACATGCATGTTATTGGTACCATTTGAAAGGAAACACTTTGACGTTTGTGGAAATGTGAAAGGAATGTAAGAGAATATAACACAATAGATATGGTAAAAGATAATACAAAGAAAAAAACAAACGTTCTTTTGTATTTTTTTGTACCATCATCTTTGAAATGCAAGAGAAAGGCCATAATATATTATTCCAGCCCAGCTACAATTTATATTTTGGCCACTAGATGGCAGCAGTGTATGTGCAAAGCTTTAGACTGATACAATGAACCATTGCGTTTCTGTTCAAAATTTTGTGTCAAGACTGCCCAAATGTGCCTAATTTGTTTATTAATAACTTTTCATGTTCAAAACTGTGCACTCTCCTTAAACAATAGCATGGTATTCATTCACTGTAATAGCTACTGTAAATTGAACAGTGCGGTTAGATTAACAAGAATTTAAGCTTTCTGCCAATATCAGATATGTCTGTCCTGGGAAATTTTCTTGTTACTTACAACCTCATGCTATTCGCATTAGCCTACGTTAACTCAACCGTCTCATGGAAGGGACACCGATCCCGAAGAAATAGACTGGTCGAGATGTCTGCTGTTTTGCCAACCCCTTAGATCTGGAACCAGGCTAGCGTAGACTAGACAGTAATACTACAGTGATCTGGAACCAGGCTAGCGTAGACTGGGCAGTAATACTACAGTGATCTGGAACCAGGCTAGCGTAGACTGGGCAGTAATACTACAGTGATCTGGAACCAGGCTAGCGTAGACTGGGC
This sequence comes from Salmo salar, assembly GCF_905237065.1. Lineage (NCBI taxonomy): Eukaryota > Metazoa > Chordata > Actinopteri > Salmoniformes > Salmonidae > Salmo > Salmo salar. Next base: position 41,863,346 of record NC_059452.1, read on the forward strand.
AGTAATACTACATTGATCTGGAACCAGGCTAGCGTAGACTGGGCAGTAATACTACAGTGATCTGGAACCAGGCTAGCGTAGACTGGGCAGTAATACTACAGTGATCTGGAACCAGGCTAGGGTAGACTGGGCAGTAATACTACAGTGATCTGGAACCAGGCTAGGGTAGACTGGGCAGTAATACTACAGTGATCTGGAACCAGGCTAGGGTAGACTGGGCAGTAATACTACAGTGATAAAAAAGTCAGTGTCTGAAGGGACAAGGAGAGCACACGACGTCACACCCTGGGACAGAAGCACTGCGCCCCACTCCCTCCCTCAGTGTCTCCCTCCCTCAGTGTCTCCCTCCCTCAGTGTCTCCCTCCCTCAGTGTCTCCCTCCCTCAGTGTCTCCCTCCCTCAGTGTCTCCCTCGCTCGCTCTTCCGCCTCCCTCCCTCCCTCGCTCGCTCTTCCGACTCCGGGTCTCCAGTCGCCCTCCCTCCCTCCGGGTCTCCAGTCTCCCTCCCTCCCTCCGGGTCTCCAGCCTCCCTCTCTCCCTGTGTGTCTTCCGCCTCCCTCCCTCCCTCTCTGTGTGTCTTCCGCCTCCCTCTCTCCCTGTGTGTCTTCCGCCTCCCTCCCTCCCTCCCGCCGGGTCTTCCGCCTCCCTCCCTCCCTCCCGCCGGGTCTTCCGCCTCCTCCCTCCCTCCCCGTCTGCCCTCCCCCCTCCCGCCCGGGTCTTCCGCCTCTCCCCCCCCCGCGGGCTCCGCCTCCCTCCCTCCCGCCTCCCTCCCTCCCGCCGGGTCTTCCGCCTCCCTCCCTCCTGCCGGGTCTCCAGCCTCCCTCCCGCCCGGGTCTTCCGCCTCCCTCCCTCCCGCCGGGTCTTCCGCCTCCCTCCCTCCCTCCCTCCGTGTCTCCAGCCTCCCTCCCTCCGTGTCTCTAGCCTCCCTCCAGTCTCCCTCCCTGCCTCCAGTCTCCCTCCGTGTCTCCAGCCTCCCTCCCTCCCTCCCTCCCTCCCTCCCTCCGTGTCTCCAGCCTCCCTCCCTCCCTCCAGCCTCCCATCCCTCCCTCCCTTCGTGTCTCCAGCCTCCCTCCCCCCTCCCGTGTCTCCAGCCTCCCTCCCTCCTCCCGTGTCTCCAGCCTCCCTCCCTTCCCCCGTGTCTCCAGCCTCCCTCCCTCCCCCGTGTCTCCAGCCTCCCTCCCCCCGTGTCGCCAGCCTCCCTCCCTCCCCCGTGTCTCCAGCCTCCCTCCCTCCCTCCGTGCCTCCAGCCTCCCCCCGTGTCTCCAGCCTCCCTCCCTCCCCCCGTGTCTCCAGCCTCCCTCCCTCCCCCCGTGTCTCCAGCCTCCCTCCGTGCCTCCAGCCTCCCTCCCTCCGTGCCTCCAGCCTCCCTCCCTCCGTGCCTCCCTCCCTCCGTCTGTGCCTCCAGCCTCCCTCCCTCCGTGCCTCCCTCCCTGTCTCCACTCTCCCTCCCTCCGTGGCTGTCTCCACTCTCCCTCCCTCCAGCCTCCCTCCCTCCGTGGCTGTCTCCAGCCTCCCTCCCTGCCTCCAGCCTCCCTCCCTCCCTCCCTCCCCCCCGTGTCTCCAGCCTCCCTCCCTCCCCCCGTGTCTCCAGCCTCCCTCCCTCCGTCCGTGCCTCCAGCCTCCCTCCCTCCGTCCGTGCCTCCCTCCCTCCCTCCGTCCGTGCCTCCAGCCTCCCTCCCTCCGTGCCTCCCCCCTCCCTCCGTCCGTGCCTCCAGCCTCCCTCCCTCCGTCCATGCCTCCCTTCCTCCCTGTCTCCACTCTCTCTCCCTCCGTGGCTGTCTCCACACTCCCTCCATCCAGCCTCCCTCCCTCCGTGGCTGTCTCCAGCCTCCCTCCCTGCCTCCAGCCTCCCTCCCTCCGTGGCTGCCTCCAGCCTCCCTCCCTGCCTCCCTCCCTCCGTGGCTGTCTCCAGCCTCCCTCCCTCCCTGCCTCCGTGTCTCCAGCCTCCCTCCCTCCCTGCCTCCGTGGCTCCAGCCTCCCAGCCTCCCTCCGTGGCTCCAGCCTCCCAGCCTCCCTCCGTGTCTCCAGCCTCCCAGCCTCCCTCCGTGTCTCCAGCCTCCCTCCCTCCGTGTCTCCAGCCTCCCTCCCTCCGTGTCTCCAGCCTCCCTCCCTCCGTGTCTCCAGCCTCCCTCCCTCCGTGTCTCCAGCCTCCCTCCGTGTCTCCAGACTCCCTCCGTGTCTCCAGCCTCCCTCCGTGTCTCCAGCCTCCCTCCGTGTCTCCAGCCTCCCTCCGTGTCTCCAGCCTCCCTCCGTGTCTCCAGCCTCCCTCCGTGTCTCCAGCCTCCCTCCGCTTCCCTCGCTCTACCCTCCCCCTCTTTCCTGCATTCCATCCCCCTTACACAACTCCCTCTCTGTCTCAGCCCTGTGCGCGCTGGGCTGAGCTGGTCTTTTTCTTATTGTGGAAACACATGGAAACTTTATCAATGGCTGCTGATGGAAAACGTCTGTACAACTGTACCTACGGCATGCGCATGAATAGTTCATTACAACTAAATATTTGAGTGAGGAATTGCACAAGGGAAAAAGAAGCGTAGCTGGGCAGTGACTAAAAATGAAAATATTTCATTATTTTGTTTCCATTCTCCCCCTCACGTTCCCTTGGCGTCCTGGCACTTGGGAGAAACAGTTGAAATAAAAGTAGCCACTACAGACCGGCTGGGCTATTGATCTCAATACCTCTCCTCCTGGTTCCCCCCACGTCTCCTTGACATTAAACCCCCCCTATGTCTGTCAGATCAGAGAACTACTAGCAGCCAAACTCCTACTTCTCTCACTGTGTGTCTGCCAGGCCAGATAACTACTAGCAGCCACTCTCCTGCTTCTCTCACTGTGTGTCTGTCTGCCAGGCCAGAGAACTACTAGCAGCTAAACTCCTGCTTCTCTCACTGTGTGTCTGTCAGGCCAGAGAACTACTAGCAGCCAATCTCCTGCTTCTCTCACTGTGTGTCTGTCAGGCCAGAGAACTACTAGCAGCCAAACTCCTGCTTCTCTCACTGCGTGTCAGGCCAGAGAACTACTAGCAGCCAAACTCCTGCTTCTCTCACTGTGTGTCTGTCAGGCCAGAACTACTAGCAGCCAAACTCCTGCTTCTCTCACTGTGTGTCTGTCAGGCCAGAGAACTACTAGCAGCCAAACTCCTGCTTCTCTCACTGTGTGTCTGTCTGTCAGGCCAGAGAACTACTAGCAGCCAAACTCCTGCTTCTCTCACTGTGTCTGCCAGACCAGAGAACTACTAGCAGCCAAACTCCTGCTTCTCTCACTGTGTGTCTGTCAGGCCAGAGAACTACTAGCAGCCAAACTCCTGCTTCTCTCACTGTGTGTCTGTCAGGCCAGAGAACTACTAGCAGCCAAACTCCTGCTTCTCTCACTGTGTGTCTGTCAGACCAGAGAACTACTAGCAGCCAAACTCCTGCTTCTCTCACTGTGTGTCTGCGAGGCCAGAGAACTACTAGCAGCCAAACTCCTGCTTCTCTCACTGTGTGTCAGGCCAGAAAAGTACTAGCAGCCAAACTCCTGCTTCTCTCACTGTGTGTCTGTCAGGCCAGAGAACTACTAGCACCCAAACTCCTGCTTCTCTCACTGTGTGTCTGCCAGGCCAGAGAACTACTAGCAGCCACTCTCCTGCTTCTCTCACTGTGTGTCTGTCTGCCAGGCCAGAGAACTACTAGCAGCCAAACTCCTGCTTCTCTCACTGTGTCTGTCTGCCAGGCCAGAGAACTACTAGCAGCCAAACTCCTGCTTCTCTCACTGTGTGTCTGTCTGCCAGGCCAGAGAACTACTAGCAGCCAAACTCCTGCTTCTCTCACTGTGTGTCTGCCAGACCAGAGAACTACTAGCAGCCAAACTCCTGCTTCTCTCACTGTGTGTCTGTCCAGGCCAGAGAACTACTAGCAGCCAAACTCCTGCTTCTCTCACTGTGGCTGTCTGCCAGGCCAGAGAACTACTAGCAGCCAAACTCCTGCTTCTCTCACTGTGTGTCTGTCTGCAGGCCAGAGAACTACTAGCAGCCAAACTCCTGCTTCTCTCACTGTGTGTCTGTCGCCAGGCCAGAGAACTACTAGCAGCCAAACTCCTGCTTCTCTCACTGTGTGTCTGCCAGGCCAGAGAACTACTAGCAGCCAAACTCCTGCTTCTCTCACTGTGTGTCTGTCGCCAGGCCAGAGAACTACTAGCAGCCAAACTCCTGCTTCTCTCACTGTGTGTCTGTGCAGGCCAGAGAACTACTAGCAGCCAAACTCCTGCTTCTCTCACTGTGTGTCTGTCAGGCCAGAGAACTACTAGCAGCCAAGCTCCTGCTTCTCTCACTGTGTGTCTGTCTGCCAGGCCAGAGAACTACTAGCAGCCAAACTCCTGCTTCTCTCACTGTCTGTCTGTCTGCCAGGCCAGAGAACTACTAGCAGCCAAACTCCTGCTTCTCTCACTGTGTGTCTGTCTGCCAGGCCAGAGAACTACTAGCAGCCAAACTCCTGCTTCTCTCACTGTGTGTCTGTCTGCCAGGCCAGAGAACTACTAGCAGCCAAACTCCTGCTTCTCTCACTGTGTGTCTGTCAGGCCAGAGAACTACTAGCAGCCAAACTCCTGCTTCTCTCACTGTGTGTCTGTCAGGCCAGAGAACTACTAGCAGCCAAACTCCTGCTTCTCTCACTGTGTGTCTGTCTGCCAGGCGAGAGAACTACTAGCAGCCAAACTCCTGCTTCTCTCACTGTGTGTCTGTCAGGCCAGAGAACTACTAGCAGCCAAACTCCTGCTTCTCTCACTGTGTGTCTGTCAGGCCAGAGAACTACTAGCAGCCAAACTCCTGCTTCTCTCACTGTCTGTCTGCCAGGCCAGAGAACTGCTAGCAGCCAAACTCCTGCTTCGCTCACTGTGTGTCTGCCAGGCCAGAGAACTACTAGCAGCCAAACTCCTGCTTCTCTCACTGTGTGTCTGTCAGGCCAGAGAACTACTAGCAGCCAAACTCCTGCTTCTCTCACTGTGTGTCTGCCAGGCCAGAGAACTACTAGCAGCCAAACTCCTGCTTCTCTCACTGTGTGTCTGTGCCAGGCCAGAGAACTACTAGCAGCCAAACTCCTGCTTCTCTCACTGTGTCTCCGTGTCAGGCCAGAGAACTACTAGCAGCCAAACTCCTGCTTCTCTCACTGTGTGTCTGTCCAGGCCAGAGAACTACTAGCAGCCAAACTCCTGCTTCTCTCACTGTGTGTCTGTGCAGGCCAGAGAACTACTAGCAGCCAAACTCCTGCTTCTCTCACTGTGTGTCTGTGCCAGAGAACTACTAGCAGCCAAACTCCTGCTTCTCTCACTGTGTGTCTGTCAGGCCAGAGAACTACTAGCAGCCAAACTCCTGCTTCTCTCACTGTGTGCTGTCTGTCAGGCCAGAGAACTACTAGCAGCCAAACTCCTGCTTCTCTCACTGTGTGTCTGTCTGCCAGGCCAGAGAACTACTAGCAGCCAATCTCCTGCTTCTCTCACTGTGTGTCTGTCCAGGCCAGAGAACTACTAGCAGCCAAACTCCTGCTTCTCTCACTGTGTGTCTGTCAGGCCAGAGAACTACTAGCAGCCAAACTCCTGCTTCTCTCACTGTGTGTCTGTCTGCCAGGCCAGAGAACTACTAGCAGCCAAACTCCTGCTTCTCTCACTGTGTGTCTGTCAGGCCAGAGAACTACTAGCAGCCAAACTCCTGCTTCTCTCACTGTGTGTCTGTCAGGCCAGAGAACTACTAGCAGCCAATCTCCTGCTTCTCTCACTGTGTGTCTGTCAGGCCAGAGAACTACTAGCAGCCAAACTCCTGCTTCTCTCACTGTGTGTCTGTCTGCAAGGCCAGAGAACTACTAGCAGCCAAACTCCTGCTTCTCTCACTGTGTGTCTGTCTGCCAGGCCAGAGAACTACTAGCAGCCAAACTCCTGCTTCTCTCACTGTGTGTCTGTCTGCCAGGCCAGAGAACTACTAGCAGCCAAACTCCTGCTTCTCTCACTGTGTGTCTGTCTGCCAGGCCAGAGAACTACTAGCAGCCAAACTCCTGCTTCTCTCACTGTGTGTCTGTCAGGCCAGAGAACTACTAGCAGCCAAACTCCTGCTTCTCTCACTGTGTGTCTGCCAGGCCAGAGAACTACTAGCAGCCAAACTCCTGCTTCTCTCACTGTGTGTCTGCCAGGCCAGAGAACTACTAGCAGCCAAACTCCTGCTTCTCTCACTGTGTGTCTGTCAGGCCAGAGAACTACTAGCAGCCAAACTCCTGCTTCTCTCACTGTGTCTGTCTGCCAGGCCAGAGAACTACTAGCAGCCAAACTCCTGCTTCTCTCACTGTGTGTCTGCCAGGCCAGAGAACTACTAGCAGCCAAACTCCTGCTTCTCTCACTGTCTGTCTGCCAGGCCAGAGAACTACTAGCAGCCAAACTCCTGCTTCTCTCACTGCTGTCTGTCTGTCAGGCCAGAGAACTACTAGCAGCCAAACTCCTGCTTCTCTCACTGTGTGTGTCAGGCCAGAGAACTACTAGCAGCCAAACTCCTGCTTCTCTCACTGTGTGTCTGCCAGGCCAGAGAACTACTAGCAGCCAAACTCCTGCTTCTCTCACTGTGGTGTCTGTCAGGCCAGAGAACTACTAGCAGCCAAACTCCTGCTTCTCTCACTGTGTGTCTGTCAGGCCAGAGAACTACTAGCAGCCAAACTCCTGCTTCTCGCACTGTGTGTCAGGCCAGAGAACTACTAGCAGCCAAACTCCTGCTTCTCTCACTGTGTGTCTGTCAGGCCAGAGAACTACTAGCAGCCAAACTCCTGCTTCTCTCACTGTGTGTCTGCCAGACCAGAGAACTACTAGCAGCCAAACTCCTGCTTCTCTCACTGTGTGTCTGTCAGGCCAGAGAACTACTAGCAGCCAAACTCCTGCTTCTCTCACTGTGTGTCTGTCAGGCCAGAGAACTACTAGCAGCCAAACTCCTGCTTCTCTCACTGTCTGTCTGCCAGGCCAGAGAACTACTAGCAGCCAAACTCCTGCTTCTCTCACTGTGTGTCTGTCAGGCCAGAGAACTACTAGCAGCCAAACTCCTGCTTCTCTCACTGTGTGTCTGTCAGGCCAGAGAACTACTAGCAGCCAAACTCCTGCTTCTCTCACTGTGTGTCTGTCTGCCAGGCCAGAGAACTACTAGCAGCCAAACTCCTGCTTCTCTCACTGTGTGTCTGTCTGCCAGGCCAGAGAACTACTAGCAGCCAAACTCCTGCTTCTCTCACTGTGTGTCTGTCTGCCAGGCCAGAGAACTACTAGCAGCCAAACTCCTGCTTCTCTCACTGTGTGTCTGTCTGCCAGGCCAGAGAACTACTAGCAGCCAAACTCCTGCTTCTCTCACTGTGTGTCTGTCTGCAGGCCAGAGAACTACTAGCAGCCAAACTCCTGCTTCTCTCACTGTGTGTCTGTCAGGCCAGAGAACTACTAGCAGCCAAACTCCTGCTTCTCTCACTGTGTGTCTGTCAGGCCAGAGAACTACTAGCAGCCAAACTCCTGCTTCTCTCACTGTCTGTCTGTCTGCCAGACCAGAGAACTACTAGCAGCCAAACTCCTGCTTCTCTCACTGTGTGTCTGCCAGACCAGAGAACTACTAGCAGCCAAACTCCTGCTTCTCTCACTGTGTGTCTGTCAGGCCAGAGAACTACTAGCAGCCAAACTCCTGCTTCTCTCACTGTGTGTCTGTCAGGCCAGAGAACTACTAGCAGCCAAACTCCTGCTTCTCTCACTGTGTGTCTGTCAGGCCAGAGAACTACTAGCAGCCAAACTCCTGCTTCTCTCACTGTCTGTCTGCCAGGCCAGAGAACTACTAGCAGCCAAACTCCTGCTTCTCTCACTGTGTGTCTGTCAGGCCAGAGAACTACTAGCAGCCAAACTCCTGCTTCTCTCACTGTGTGTGCCAGGCCAGAGAACTACTAGCAGCCAAACTCCTGCTTCTCTCACTGTGTGTCTGTCCAGGCCAGAGAACTACTAGCAGCCAAACTCCTGCTTCTCTCACTGTGTGTCTGTCAGACCAGAGAACTACTAGCAGCCAAACTCCTGCTTCTCTCACTGTGTGTCTGGCCAGAGAACTACTAGCAGCCAAACTCCTGCTTCTCTCACTGTGTGTCTGTCAGGCCAGAGAACTACTAGCAGCCAAACTCCTGCTTCTCTCACTGTTGTCTGTGTCTGCCAGACGAGAGAACTACTAGCAGCCAAACTCCTGCTTCTCTCACTGTCTGTCTGCCAGGCCAGAGAACTACTAGCAGCCAAACTCCTGCTTCTCTCACTGTGTGTCTGTCAGGCCAGAGAACTACTAGCAGCCAAACTCCTGCTTCTCTCACTGTGTGTCTGTCAGGCCAGAGAACTACTAGCAGCCAAACTCCTGCTTCTCTCACTGTGTGTCTGTCTGCCAGGCCAGAGAACTACTAGCAGCCAAACTCCTGCTTCTCTCACTGTGTGTCTGTGCAGACCAGAGAACTACTAGCAGCCAAACTCCTGCTTCTCTCACTGTGTGTCTGTCAGGCCAGAGAACTACTAGCAGCCAAACTCCTGCTTCTCTCACTATGTGTCTGCCAGACCAGATAACTACTAGCAGCCAAACTCCTGCTTCTCTCACTGTGTGTCTGTCAGGCCAGAGAACTACTAGCAGCCAAACTCCTGCTTCTCTCACTGTCTGTCTGCCAGGCCAGAGAAATACTAGCAGCCAAACTCCTGCTTCTCTCACTGTGTGTCTGTCAGGCCAGAGAACTACTAGCAGCCAAACTCCTGCTTCTCTCACTGTGTGTCAGGCCAGAAAACTACTAGCAGCCAATCTCCTGCTTCTCTCACTGTGTGTCTGCCAGGCCAGAGAACTACTAGCAGCCAAACTCCTGCTTCTCTCACTGTGTGTCTGTCAGGCCAGAGAACTACTAGCAGCCAAACTCCTGCTTCTCTCACTGTGTGTCTGTCTGCCAGGCCAGAGAACTACTAGCAGCCAAACTCCTGCTTCTCTCACTGTGTGTCTGTCTGCCAGGCCAGAGAACTACTAGCAGCCAAACTCCTGCTTCTCTCACTGTGTGTCTGTCTGCCAGGCCAGAGAACTACTAGCAGCCAAACTCCTGCTTCTCTCACTGTGTGTCTGTCGCAAGGCCAGAGAACTACTAGCAGCCAAACTCCTGCTTCTCTCACGTGTGTCTGTCTGCCAGGCCAGAGAACTACTAGCAGCCAAACTCCTGCTTCTCTCACTGTGTGTCTGTCTGCCAGGCCAGAGAACTACTAGCAGCCAAACTCCTGCTTCTCTCACTGTGTGTCTGTCAAGCCAGAGAACAACTAGCAGCCAAACTCCTGCTTCTCTCACTGTGTGTCTGCCAGGCCAGAGAACTACTAGCAGCCAAACTCCTGCTTCTCTCACTGTGTGTCTGCCAGGCCAGAGAACTACTAGCAGCCAAACTCCTGCTTCTCTCACTGTGCTGTCTGTCAGGCCAGAGAACTACTAGCAGCCAAACTCCTGCTTCTCTCACTGTGTGTCTGTCCAGGCCAGAGAACTACTAGCAGCCAAACTCCTGCTTCTCTCACTGTGTGTCTGTCTGCCAGGCCAGAGAACTACTAGCAGCCAAACTCCTGCTTCTCTCACTGTGTGTCTGCCAGGCCAGAGAACTACTAGCAGCCAATCTCCTGCTTCTCTCACTGTGTGTCTGTCAGGCCAGAGAACTACTAGCAGCCAAACTCCTGCTTCTCTCACTGTGTGTCTGTCAGGCAAGAGAACTACTAGCAGCCAAACTCCTGCTTCTCTCACTGTGTGCTGTCTGCCAGGCCAGAGAACTACTAGCAGCCAAACTCCTGCTTCTCTCACTGTGTGTCTGTCTGCCAGGCCAGAGAACTACTAGCAGCCAAACTCCTGCTTCTCTCACTGTGTGTCTGTCTGCCAGGCCAGAGAACTACTAGCAGCCAAACTCCTGCTTCTCTCACTGTGTGTCTGTCAGGCCAGAGAACAACTAGCAGCCAAACTCCTGCTTCTCTCACTGTGTGTCTGTCAGGCCAGAGAACTACTAGCAGCCAAACTCCTGCTTCTCTCACTGTGTGTCTGCCAGGCCAGAGAACTACTAGCAGCCAAACTCCTGCTTCTCTCACTGTCTGTCTGCCAGGCCAGAGAACTACTAGCAGCCAAACTCCTGCTTCTCTCACTGTGTGTCTGTCAGACCAGAGAACTACTAGCAGCCAAACTCCTGCTTCTCTCACTGTGTGTCTGCCAGGCCAGAGAACTACTAGCAGCCAAACTCCTGCTTCTCTCACTGTGTGTCTGTCAGGCCAGAGAACTACTAGCAGCCAAACTCCTGCTTCTCTCACTGTGTGTCAGGCCAGAAAACTACTAGCAGCCAAACTCCTGCTTCTCTCACTGTGTGTCTGTCCAGGCCAGAGAACTACTAGCAGCCAAACTCCTGCTTCTCTCACTGTGTGTCTGTCAGGCCAGAGAACTACTAGCAGCCAAACTCCTGCTTCTCTCACTATGTGTCTGCGCCAGAGAACTACTAGCAGCCAAACTCCTGCTTCTCTCACTGTGTGTCTGTCAGGCCAGAGAACTACTAGCAGCCAAACTCCTGCTTCTCTCACTGTTGTTGTGTCTGCCAGGACAGAGAACTACTAGCAGCCAAACTCCTGCTTCTCTCACTGTGTGTCTGTCTGCCAGGCCAGAGAACTACTAGCAGCCAAACTCCTGCTTCTCTCACTGTCTGTATGCCAGACCAGAGAACTACTAGCAGCCAATCTCCTGCTTCTCTCACTGTGTGTCTGTCAGACCAGAGAACTATTAGCAGCCAAACTCCTGCTTCTCTCACTGTGTGTCTGTCAGGCCAGAGAACTACTAGCAGCCAAACTCCTGCTTCTCTCACTGTGTGCCTGTCTGCCAGGCCAGAGAACTACTAGCAGCCAAACTCCTGCTTCTCTCACTGTGTGTCTGTCTGCCAGGCCAGAGAACTACTAGCAGCCAAACTCCTGCTTCTCTCACTGTGTGTCTGTCTGCCAGGCCAGAGAACTACTAGCAGCCAAACTCCTGCTTCTCTCACTGTGTGTCTGTCGCCAGGCCAGAGAACTACTAGCAGCCAAACTCCTGCTTCTCTCACTGTGGTCTGTCTGCCAGGCCAGAGAACTACTAGCAGCCAAACTCCTGCTTCTCTCACTGTGTGTCTGTCAGGCCAGAGAACAACTAGCAGCCAAACTCCTGCTTCTCTCACTGTGTGTCTGTCAGGCCAGAGAACTACTAGCAGCCAAACTCCTGCTTCTCTCACTGTGTGTCTGTCAGGCCAGAGAACTACTAGCAGCCAAACTCCTGCTTCTCTCACTGTGTGTCTGCCAGGCCAGAGAACTACTAGCAGCCAATCTCCTGCTTCTCTCACTGTGTGTCTGCCAGGCCAGAGAACTACTAGCAGCCAAACTCCTGCTTCTCTCACTGTGTGTCAGGCCAGAGAACTACTAGCAGCCAAACTCCTGCTTCTCTCACTGTGTGTCTGTCAGGCCAGAGAACTACTAGCAGCCAAACTTCTGCTTCTCTCACTGTGTGTCTGTCAGGCCAGAGAACTACTAGCAGCCAAACTCCTGCTTCTCTCACTGTGTGTCTGTCAGGCCAGAGAACTACTAGCAGCCAAACTCCTGCTTCTCTCACTGTCTGTCTGCAAGGCCAGAGAACTACTAGCAGCCAAACTCCTGCTTCTCTCACTGTCTGTCTGTCTGTCTGTCTGCCAGACGAGAGAACTACTAGCAGCCAAACTCCTGCTTCTCTCACTGTGCTGTCTGCCAGGCCAGAGAACTACTAGCAGCCAAACTCCTGCTTCTCTCACTGTGTGTCTGTCTGCCAGGCCAGAGAACTACTAGCAGCCAAACTCCTGCTTCTCTCACTGTGCTGTCTGTCAGACCAGAGAACTACTAGCAGCCAAACTCCTGCTTCTCTCACTGTGTGTCTGTCTGCCAGGCCAGAGAACTACTAGCAGCCAAACTCCTGCTTCTCTCACTGTGTGTCTGTCAGACCAGAGAACTATTAGCAGCCAAACTCCTGCTTCTCTCACTGTGTGTCTGCCAGGCCAGAGAACTACTAGCAGCCAAACTCCTGCTTCTCTCACTGTGTGTCTGCCAGACCAGATAACTACTAGCAGCCAAACTCCTGCTTCTCTCACTGTGTGTCTGTCAGGCCAGAGAACTACTAGCAGCCAAACTCCTGCTTCTCTCACTGTCTGTCTGCCAGGCCAGAGAAATACTAGCAGCCAAACTCCTGCTTCTCTCACTGTGTGTCTGTCAGGCCAGAGAACTACTAGCAGCCAAACTCCTGCTTCTCTCACTGTGTGTCAGGCCAGAAAACTACTAGCAGCCAATCTCCTGCTTCTCTCACTGTGTGTCTGTCAGGCCAGAGAACTACTAGCAGCCAAACTCCTGCTTCTTTCACTGTGTGTCTGTCAGGCTAGAGAACTACTAGCAGCCAAACTCCTGCTTCTCTCACTGTGTGCCTGTCTGCCAGGCCAGAGAACTACTAGCAGCCAAACTCCTGCTTCTCTCACTGTGTGTCTGTCTGCCAGGCCAGAGAACTACTAGCAGCCAAACTCCTGCTTCTCTCACTGTGTGTCTGTCTGCCAGGCCAGAGAACTACTAGCAGCCAAACTCCTGCTTCTCTCACTGTGTGTCTGTCTGCAAGGCCAGAGAACTACTAGCAGCCAAACTCCTGCTTCTCTCACTGTGTCTGTCTGCCAGGCCAGAGAACTACTAGCAGCCAAACTCCTGCTTCTCTCACTGTGTGTCTGTCTGCCAGGCCAGAGAACTACTAGCAGCCAAACTCCTGCTTCTCTCACTGTGTGTCTGTCAGGCCAGAGAACAACTAGCAGCCAAACTCCTGCTTCTCTCACTGTGTGTCTGTCAGACCAGAGAACTACTAGCAGCCAAACTCCTGCTTCTCTCACTGTCTGTCTGCCAGGCCAGAGAACTACTAGCAGCCAAACTCCTGCTTCTCTCACTGTGTGCCTGTCTGCCATGCCAGAGAACTACTAGCAGCCAAACCCCTGCTTCTCTCACTGTGTGTCTGTCTCCAGGCCAGAGAACTACTAGCAGCCAAACTCCTGCTTCTCTCACTGTGTGTCTGTCTGCCAGGCCAGAGAACTACTAGCAGCCAAACTCCTGCTTCTCTCACTGTGTGTCTGCCAGGCCAGAGAACTACTAGCAGCCAAACTCCTGCTTCTCTCACTGTGTGTCTGTCAGGCCAGAGAACTACTAGCAGCCAAACTCCTGCTTCTCTCACTGTGTGTCTGTCAGGCAAGAGAACTACTAGCAGCCAAACTCCTGCTTCTCTCACTGTGCCTGTCTGCCAGGCCAGAGAACTACTAGCAGCCAAACTCCTGCTTCTCTCACTGTGTGTCTGTCTGCCAGGCCAGAGAACTACTAGCAGCCAAACTCCTGCTTCTCTCACTGTGTGTCTGTCTGCCAGGCCAGAGAACTACTAGCAGCCAAACTCCTGCTTCTCTCACTGTGTGTCTGTCAGGCCAGAGAACAACTAGCAGCCAAACTCCTGCTTCTCTCACTGTGTGTCTGTCAGGCCAGAGAACTACTAGCAGCCAAACTCCTGCTTCTCTCACTGTGTGTCTGCCAGGCCAGAGAACTACTAGCAGCCAAACTCCTGCTTCTCTCACTGTGTGTCTGTCAGGCCAGAGAACTACTAGCAGCCAAACTCCTGCTTCTCTCACTGTCTGTCTGCCAGGCCAGAGAACTGCTAGCAGCCAAACTCCTGCTTCACTCACTGTGTGTCTGCCAGGCCAGAGAACTACTAGCAGCCAAACTCCTGCTTCTCTCACTGTGGTCTGTCAGGCCAGAGAACTACTAGCAGCCAAACTCCTGCTTCTCTCACTGTGTGTCTGTCAGGCCAGAGAACTACTAGCAGCCAAACTCCTGCTTCTCTCACTGTGTGTCTGTCAGGCCAGAGAACTACTAGCAGCCAAACTCCTGCTTCTCTCACTGTGTGTCTGTCTGCCAGGCCAGAGAACTACTAGCAGCCAAACTCCTGCTTCTCTCACTGTGTGTCTGCCAGACCAGAGAACTACTAGCAGCCAAACTCCTGCTTCTCTCACTATGTGTCTAGGCCAGAGAACTACTAGCAGCCAAACTCCTGCTTCTCTCACTGTGTGTCTGCCAGGCCAGAGAACAACTAGCAGCCAAACTCCTGCTTCTCTCACTGTGTCTGCCAGACCAGAGAACTACTAGCAGCCAAACTCCTGCTTCTCTCACTGTGTGTCTGTCTGCCAGGCCAGAGAACTACTAGCAGCCAAACTCCTGCTTCTCTCACTGTCTGTATGCCAGACCAGAGAACTACTAGCAGCCAATCTCCTGCTTCTCTCACTGTGTGTCTGTCAGACCAGAGAACTATTAGCAGCCAAACTCCTGCTTCTCTCACTGTGTGTCTGTCAGGCCAGAGAACTACTAGCAGCCAAACTCCTGCTTCTCTCACTGTGTGCCTGTCTGCCAGGCCAGAGAACTACTAGCAGCCAAACTCCTGCTTCTCTCACTGTGTGTCTGTCTGCCAGGCCAGAGAACTACTAGCAGCCAAACTCCTGCTTCTCTCACTGTGTGTCTGTCTGCCAGGCCAGAGAACTACTAGCAGCCAAACTCCTGCTTCTCTCACTGTGTGTCTGTCTGCCAGGCCAGAGAACTACTAGCAGCCAAACTCCTGCTTCTCTCACTGTGTGTCTGTCTGCCAGGCCAGAGAACTACTAGCAGCCAAACTCCTGCTTCTCTCACTGTGTGTCTGTCAGGCCAGAGAACAACTAGCAGCCAAACTCCTGCTTCTCTCACTGTGTCTGTCAGGCCAGAGAACTACTAGCAGCCAAACTCCTGCTTCTCTCACTGTGTCTGTCAGGCCAGAGAACTACTAGCAGCCAAACTCCTGCTTCTCTCACTGTGTGTCTGCCAGGCCAGAGAACTACTAGCAGCCAAACTCCTGCTTCTCTCACTGTGTGTCTGCCAGGCCAGAGAACTACTAGCAGCCAAACTCCTGCTTCTCTCACTGTGTGTCAGGCCAGAAAACTACTAGCAGCCAAACTCCTGCTTCTCTCACTGTGTGTCTGTCAGACCAGAGAACTACTATCAGCCAAACTCCTGCTTCTCTCACTGTGTGTCTGCCAGACCAGATAACTACTAGCAGCCAAACTCCTGCTTCTCTCACTGTGTGTCTGTCAGACCAGAGAACTACTAGCAGCCAAACTTCTGCTTCTCTCACTGTGTGTCAGACCAGATAACTACTAGCAGCCAAACTCCTGCTTCTCTCACTGTCTGTCTGTCTGTCTGTCTGCCAGACGAGAGAACTACTAGCAGCCAAACTCCTGCTTCTCTCACTGTCTGTCTGCCAGACCAGAGAACTACTAGCAGCCAATCTCCTGCTTCTCTCACTGTGTGTCTGTCTGCCAGGCCAGAGAACTACTAGCAGCCAAACTCCTGCTTCTCTCACTGTGTGTCTGTCAGGCCAGAGAACTACTAGCAGCCAAACTCCTGCTTCTCTCACTGTGTGTCTGTCTGCCAGGCCAGAGAACTACTAGCAGCCAAACTCCTGCTTCTCTCACTGTGTGTCTGTCAGGCCAGAGAACTACTAGCAGCCAAACTCCTGCTTCTCTCACTGTGTGTCTGTCAGACCAGAGAACTACTAGCAGCCAAACTCCTGCTTCTCTCACTATGTGTCTGCCAGACCAGATAACTACTAGCAGCCAAACTCCTGCTTCTCTCACTGTGTGTCTGTCAGGCCAGAGAACTACTAGCAGCCAAACTCCTGCTTCTCTCACTGTGTGTCTGCCAGGCCAGAGAAATACTAGCAGCCAAACTCCTGCTTCTCTCACTGTGTGTCTGTCAGGCCAGAGAACTACTAGCAGCCAAACTCCTGCTTCTCTCACTGTGTGTCAGGCCAGAAAACTACTAGCAGCCAAACTCCTGCTTCTCTCACTGTGTGTCTGTCAGGCCAGAGAACTACTAGCAGCCAAACTCCTGCTTCTCTCACTGTGTGTCTGTCAGGCCAGAGAACTACTAGCAGCCAAACTCCTGCTTCTCTCACTGTGTGTCTGTCTGCCAGGCCAGAGAACTACTAGCAGCCAAACTCCTGCTTCTCTCACTGTGTTGTCTGCCAGACCAGAAAACTACTAGCAGCCAAACTCCTGCTTCTCTCACTGTGTGGCTGTCTGTCAGGCCAGAGAACTACTAGCAGCCAAACTCCTGCTTCTCTCACTGTGTGTCTGTCAGGCCAGAGAACTACTAGCAGCCAAACTCCTGCTTCTCTCACTGTGCTGTGCGCAGGCCAGAGAACTACTAGCAGCCAAACTCCTGCTTCTCTCACTGTGTGTCTGTCTGCCAGGCCAGAGAACTACTAGCAGCCAAACTCCTGCTTCTCTCACTGTGTGTCTGTCAGACCAGAGAACTACTAGCAGCCAAACTCCTGCTTCTCTCACTGTGTTGTCTGCCAGGCCAGAGAACTACTAGCAGCCAAACTCCTGCTTCTCTCACTGTGTGTCTGTCAGGCCAGAGAACTACTAGCAGCCAAACTACTGCTTCTCTCACTGTGTGTCTGTCAGGCCAGAGAACTACTAGCAGCCAAACTCCTGCTTCTCTCACTGTTGTCTGTGTCTGTCTGCCAGACGAGAGAACTACTAGCAGCCAAACTCCTGCTTCTCTCACTGTGTCTGTCTGCCAGGCCAGAGAACTACTAGCAGCCAAACTCCTGCTTCTCTCACTGTGTGTCTGTCTGCCAGGCCAGAGAACTACTAGCAGCCAAACTCCTGCTTCTCTCACTGTGTGTCTGTCAGGCCAGAGAACTACTAGCAGCCAAACTCCTGCTTCTCTCACTGTGTGTCTGTCAGGCCAGAGAACTACTAGCAGCCAAACTCCTGCTTCTCTCACTGTGTGTCTGCCAGGCCAGAGAACTACTAGCAGCCAAACTCCTGCTTCTCTCACTGTGTGTCTGTCAGGCCAGAGAACTACTAGCAGCCAAACTCCTGCTTCTCTCACTGTGTGTCTGCCAGGCCAGAGAAATACTAGCAGCCAAACTCCTGCTTCTCTCACTGTGTGTCTGTCAGGCCAGAGAAATACTAGCAGCCAAACTCCTGCTTCTCTCACTGTGTGTCAGGCCAGAGAACTACTAGCAGCCAAACTCCTGCTTCTCTCACTGTGTGTCTGTCAGGCCAGAGAACTACTAGCAGCCAAACTCCTGCTTCTCTCACTGTGTGTCTGTCAGGCCAGAGAACTACTAGCAGCCAAACTCCTGCTTCTCTCACTGTGTGTCTGCCAGGCCAGAGACCTACTAGCAGCCACACTCCTGCTTCTCTCACTGTCTGTCTGTATGCCAGACCAGAGAACTACTAGCAGCCAAACTCCTGCTTCTCTCACTGTGTGTTGTCTGTCAGGCCAGAGAACTACTAGCAGCCAAACTCCTGCTTCTCTCACTGTGTGTCTGTCAGGCCAGAGAACTACTAGCAGCCAAACTCCTGCTTCTCGCACTGTGTGTCAGGCCAGAAAACTACTAGCAGCCAAACTCCTGCTTCTCTCACTGTGTGTCTGCCAGGCCAGAGAACTAATAGCAGCCAAACTCCTGCTTCTCGCACTGTGTGTCAGGCCAGAAAACTACTAGCAGCCAAACTCCTGCTTCTCTCACTGTGTGTCTGTCAGGCCAGAGAACTA
This sequence comes from Salmo salar, assembly GCF_905237065.1. Lineage (NCBI taxonomy): Eukaryota > Metazoa > Chordata > Actinopteri > Salmoniformes > Salmonidae > Salmo > Salmo salar. Next base: position 41,880,984 of record NC_059452.1, read on the forward strand.
CTAGCAGCCAAACTCCTGCTTCTCTCACTGTGTGTCTGCCAGGCCAGAGAACTACTAGCAGCCAAACTCCTGCTTCTCTCACTGTGTGTCTGCCAGACCAGAGAACTACTAGCAGCCAAACTCCTGCTTCTCTCACTGTGTGTCTGTCAGGCCAGAGAACTACTAGCAGCCAAACTCCTGCTTCTCTCACTGTGTGTCTGTCAGGCCAGAGAACTACTAGCAGCCAAACTCCTGCTTCTCTCACTGTGTGTCAGGCCAGAAAACTACTAGCAGCCAAACTCCTGCTTCTCTCACTGTGTGTCTGTCTGCCAGGCCAGAGAACTACTAGCAGCCAAACTCCTGCTTCTCTCACTGTGTGTCTGTCAGACCAGAGAACTACTAGCAGCCAAACTCCTGCTTCTCTCACTGTCTGTCTGTCGAGGCCAGAGAACTACTAGCAGCCAAACTCCTGCTTCTCTCACTGTGTGTCTGTCAAGCCAGAGAACAACTAGCAGCCAAACTCCTGCTTCTCTCACTGTGTCTGCCAGACCAGAGAACTACTAGCAGCCAAACTCCTGCTTCTCTCACTGTGTGTCTGTCTGCCAGGCCAGAGAACTACTAGCAGCCAAACTCCTGCTTCTCTCACTGTCTGTATGCCAGACCAGAGAACTACTAGCAGCCAATCTCCTGCTTCTCTCACTGTGTGTCTGTCAGACCAGAGAACTATTAGCAGCCAAACTCCTGCTTCTCTCACTGTGTGTCTGTCAGGCCAGAGAACTACTAGCAGCCAAACTCCTGCTTCTCTCACTGTGTGCCTGTCTGCCAGGCCAGAGAACTACTAGCAGCCAAACTCCTGCTTCTCTCACTGTGTGTCTGTCTGCCAGGCCAGAGAACTACTAGCAGCCAAACTCCTGCTTCTCTCACTGTGTGTCTGTCTGCCAGGCCAGAGAACTACTAGCAGCCAAACTCCTGCTTCTCTCACTGTGTGTCTGTCTGCCAGGCCAGAGAACTACTAGCAGCCAAACTCCTGCTTCTCTCACTGTGTTTCTGTCTGCCAGGCCAGAGAACTACTAGCAGCCAAACTCCTGCTTCTCTCACTGTGTGTCTGTCAGGCCAGAGAACAACTAGCAGCCAAACTCCTGCTTCTCTCACTGTGTCTGCCAGACCAGAGAACTACTAGCAGCCAAACTCCTGCTTCTCTCACTGTGTCTGTCAGGCCAGAGAACTACTAGCAGCCAAACTCCTGCTTCTCTCACTGTGTGTCTGCCAGACCAGAGAACTACTAGCAGCCAATCTCCTGCTTCTCTCACTGTCTGTCTGCCAGGCCAGAGAACTACTAGCAGCCAAACTCCTGCTTCTCTCACTGTGTGTCAGGCCAGAAAACTACTAGCAGCCAAACTCCTGCTTCTCTCACTGTGTGTCTGTCAGACCAGAGAACTACTAGCAGTCAAACTTCTGCTTCTCTCACTATGTGTCTGCCAGACCAGATAACTACTATCAGCCAAACTCCTGCTTCTCTCACTGTGTGTCTGTCAGACCAGATAACTACTAGCAGCCAAACTCCTGCTTCTCTCACTGTCTGTCTGCAAGACCAGAAAACTACTAGCAGCCAAACTCCTGCTTCTCTCACTGTCTGTCTGTCTGTCTGTCTGCCAGACGAGAGAACTACTAGCAGCCAAACTCCTGCTTCTCTCACTGTCTGTCTGCCAGACCAGAGAACTACTAGCAGCCAATCTCCTGCTTCTCTCACTGTGTGTCTGTCTGCCAGGCCAGAGAACTACTAGCAGTCAAACTCCTGCTTCTCTCACTGTGTGTCTGTCAGACCAGAGAACTATTAGCAGCCAAACTCCTGCTTCTCTCACTGTGTGTCTGTCTGCCAGGCCAGAGAACTACTAGCAGCCAAACTCCTGCTTCTCTCACTGTGTGTCTGTCAGACCAGAGAACTATTAGCAGCCAAACTCCTGCTTCTCTCACTGTGTGTCTGTCAGACCAGAGAACTACTAGCAGCCAAACTCCTGCTTCTCTCACTGTGTGTCTGCCAGACCAGAGAACTACTAGCAGCCAAACTCCTGCTTCTCTCACTGTGTGTCTGTCAGGCCAGAGAACTACTAGCAGCCAAACTCCTGCTTCTCTCACTGTGTGTCTGCCAGGCCAGAGAACTACTAGCAGCCAAACTCCTGCTTCTCTCACTGTGTGTCTGTCAGGCCAGAGAACTACTAGCAGCCAAACTCCTGCTTCTCTCACTGTGTGTCAGGCCAGAGAACTACTAGCAGCCAAACTCCTGCTTCTCTCACTGTGTGTCTGTCAGGCCAGAGAACTACTAGCAGCCAAACTCCTGCTTCTCTCACTGTGTGTCTGCCAGGCCAGAGAACTACTAGCAGCCAAACTCCTGCTTCTCTCACTGTGTGTCTGTCTGCCAGGCCAGAGAACTACTAGCAGCCAAACTCCTGCTTCTCTCACTGTGCTGTCTGCCAGGCCAGAGAACTACTAGCAGCCAAACTCCTGCTTCTCTCACTGTGTGTCTGTCTGCCAGGCCAGAGAACTACTAGCAGCCAAACTCCTGCTTCTCTCACTGTGTGTCTGTCTGCCAGGCCAGAGAACTACTAGCAGCCAAACTCCTGCTTCTCGCACTGTGTGTCTGCTGCCAGGCCAGAGAACTACTAGCAGCCAAACTCCTGCTTCTCTCACTGTGTGTCTGTCTGCCAGGCCAGAGAACTACTAGCAGCCAAACTCCTGCTTCTCTCACTGTGTGTCTGTCAGGCCAGAGAACTACTAGCAGCCAAACTCCTGCTTCTCTCACTGTGTGTCTGCCAGGCCAGAGAACTACTAGCAGCCAAACTCCTGCTTCTCTCACTGTGTGTCTGTCAGGCCAGAAAACTACTAGCAGCCAAACTACTGCTTCTCTCACTGTGTGTCTGTCAGGCCAGAGAACTACTAGCAGCCAAACTCCTGCTTCTCTCACTGTGTGTTGCTGTCTGTCGCCAGACGAGAGAACTACTAGCAGCCAAACTCCTGCTTATCTCACTGTCTGTCTGCCAGACCAGAGAACTACTAGCAGCCAAACTCCTGCTTCTCTCACTGTGTGTCTGTCTGCCAGGCCAGAGAACTACTAGCAGCCAAACTCCTGCTTCTCTCACTGTGTGTCTGTCAGGCCAGAGAACTACTAGCAGCCAAACTCCTGCTTCTCTCACTGTGTGTCTGTCAGGCCAGAGAACTACTAGCAGCCAAACTCCTGCTTCTCTCACTGTGTGTCTGCCAGGCCAGAGAACTACTAGCAGCCAAACTCCTGCTTCTCTCACTGTGTGTCTGTCAGGCCAGAGAACTACTAGCAGCCAAACTCCTGCTTCTCTCACTGTGCTGTCTGCCAGGCCAGAGAACTACTAGCAGCCAAACTCCTGCTTCTCTCACTGTGTGTCTGTCAGGCCAGAGAACTACTAGCAGCCAAACTCCTGCTTCTCTCACTGTGTGTCAGGCCAGAAAACTACTAGCAGCCAATCTCCTGCTTCTCTCACTGTGTGTCTGTCAGGCCAGAGAACTACTAGCAGCCAAACTCCTGCTTCTCTCACTGTGTGTCTGTCAGACCAGAGAACTACTAGCAGCCAAACTCCTGCTTCTCTCACTGTGTGTCTGCCAGGCCAGAGAACTACTAGCAGCCACACTCCTGCTTCTCTCACTGTCTGTCTGTATGCCAGACCAGAGAACTACTAGCAGCCAAACTCCTGCTTCTCTCACTGTGTGTGTCTGTCAGGCCAGAGAACTACTAGCAGCCAAACTCCTGCTTCTCTCACTGTGTGTCTGCCAGGCCAGAGAACTACTAGCAGCCAAACTCCTGCTTCTCTCACTGTGTGTCTGTCAGGCCAGAGAACTACTAGCAGCCAAACTCCTGCTTCTCTCACTGTGTGTCTGCCAGGCCAGAGAACTAATAGCAGCCAAACTCCTGCTTCTCGCACTGTGTGTCAGGCCAGAAAACTACTAGCAGCCAAACTCCTGCTTCTCTCACTGTGTGTCTGTCAGGCCAGAGAACTACTAGCAGCCAAACTCCTGCTTCTCTCACTGTGTGTCTGCCAGGCCAGAGAACTACTAGCAGCCAAACTCCTGCTTCTCTCACTGTGTGTCTGCCAGGCCAGAGAACTACTAGCAGCCAAACTCCTGCTTCTCTCACTGTGTGTCTGTCAGGCCAGAGAACTACTAGCAGCCAAACTCCTGCTTCTCTCACTGTCTGTCTGTCTGTCTGTCTGCCAGACGAGAGAACTACTAGCAGCCAAACTCCTGCTTATCTCACTGTGTGTCTGCCAGACCAGAGAACTACTAGCAGCCAAACTCCTGCTTCTCTCACTGTGTGTCTGTCTGCCAGGCCAGAGAACAACTAGCAGCCAAACTCCTGCTTCTCTCACTGTGTGTCTGTCTGCCAGGCCAGAGAACTACTAGCAGCCAAACTCCTGCTTCTCTCACTGTGTGTCTGCCAGACCAGAAAACTACTAGCAGCCAAACTCCTGCTTCTCTCACTGTGTGGCTGTCTGTCAGGCCAGAGAACTACTAGCAGCCAAACTCCTGCTTCTCTCACTGTGTGTCTGTCAGGCCAGAGAACTACTAGCAGCCAAACTCCTGCTTCTCTCACTGTGTCTGTCAGGCCAGAGAACTACTAGCAGCCAAACTCCTGCTTCTCTCACTGTGTGTCTGTCTGCAGGCCAGAGAACTACTAGCAGCCAAACTCCTGCTTCTCTCACTGTGTGTCTGTCAGGCCAGAGAACTACTAGCAGCCAAACTCCTGCTTCTCTCACTGTGTGTCTGTCAGGCCAGAGAACTACTAGCAGCCAAACTCCTGCTTCTCTCACTGTGTGTCTGTCAGGCCAGAGAACTACTAGCAGCCAAACTCCTGCTTCTCTCACTGTGTGTCTGTCAGGCCAGAGAACTACTAGCAGCCAAACTCCTGCTTCTCTCACTGTGTGTCTGTCTGTCTGCCAGACGAGAGAACTACTAGCAGCCAAACTCCTGCTTCTCTCACTGTCTGTCTGCCAGACCAGAGAACTACTAGCAGCCAAACTCCTGCTTCTCTCACTGTGTGTCTGTCTGCCAGACCAGAAAACAACTAGCAGCCAAACTCCTGCTTCTCTCACTGTGTGTCTGTCTGCAGGCCAGAGAACTACTAGCAGCCAAACTCCTGCTTCTCTCACTGTGTGTCTGCCAGGCCAGAGAACTACTAGCAGCCAAACTCCTGCTTCTCTCACTGTGCTGTCTGTCAGGCCAGAGAACTACTAGCAGCCAAACTCCTGCTTCTCTCACTGTGTGTCTGTCAGGCCAGAGAACTACTAGCAGCCAAACTCCTGCTTCTCTCACTGTGTCTGTCAGGCCAGAGAACTACTAGCAGCCAAACTCCTGCTTCTCTCACTGTGTGTCTGTCGCCAGGCCAGAGAACTACTAGCAGCCAAACTCCTGCTTCTCTCACTGTGTGTCTGTCAGGCCAGAGAACTACTAGCAGCCAAACTCCTGCTTCTCTCACTGTGTGTCTGCGGCCAGAGCAGAGAACTACTAGCAGCCAAACTCCTGCTTCTCTCACTGTGTGTCTGTCAGACCAGATAACTACTAGCAGCCAAACTCCTGCTTCTCTCACTGTCTGTCTGTCTGCCAGACGAGAGAACTACTAGCAGCCAAACTCCTGCTTCTCTCACTGTCTGTCTGCCAGACCAGAGAACTACTAGCAGCCAATCTCCTGCTTCTCTCACTGTGTGTCTGTCTGCCAGGCCAGAGAACTACTAGCAGCCAAACTCCTGCTTCTCTCACTGTGTGTCTGTCAGACCAGAGAACTATTAGCAGCCAAACTCCTGCTTCTCTCACTGTGTGTCTGTCTGCCAGGCCAGAGAACTACTAGCAGCCAAACTCCTGCTTCTCTCACTGTGTGTCTGCCAGACCAGAGAACTACTAGCAGCCAAACTCCTGCTTCTCTCACTGTGTGTCTGTCCAGACCAGAGAACTACTAGCAGCCAAACTCCTGCTTCTCTCACTCTGTGTCTGCCAGACCAGATAACTACTAGCAGCCAAACTCCTGCTTCTCTCACTGTGTGTCTGTCAGGCCAGAGAACTACTAGCAGCCAAACTCCTGCTTCTCTCACTGTGTGTCTGCCAGGCCAGAGAAATACTAGCAGCCAAACTCCTGCTTCTCTCACTGTGTGTCTGTCAGGCCAGAGAACTACTAGCAGCCAAACTCCTGCTTCTCTCACTGTGTCTGTCAGGCCAGAGAACTACTAGCAGCCAAACTCCTGCTTCTCTCACTGTGTGTCTGTCAGGCCAGAAAACTACTAGCAGCCAAACTCCTGCTTCTTTCACTGTGTGTCTGTCAGGCCAGAGAACTACTAGCAGCCAAACTCCTGCTTCTCTCACTGTGTGCCTGTCTGCCGGGCCAGAGAACTACTAGCAGCCAAACTCCTGCTTCTCTCACTGTGTGTCTGTCTGCCAGGCCAGAGAACTACTAGCAGCCAAACTCCTGCTTCTCTCACTGTGTGTCTGTCTGCCAGGCCAGAGAACTACTAGCAGCCAAACTCCTGCTTCTCTCACTGTGTGTCTGTCTGCAAGGCCAGAGAACTACTAGCAGCCAAACTCCTGCTTCTCTCACTGTGTGTCTGTCTGCCAGGCCAGAGAACTACTAGCAGCCAAACTCCTGCTTCTCTCACTGTGTGTCTGTCTGCCAGGCCAGAGAACTACTAGCAGCCAAACTCCTGCTTCTCTCACTGTGTGTCTGTCAGGCCAGAGAACAACTAGCAGCCAAACTCCTGCTTCTCTCACTGTGTGTCTGCCAGACCAGAGAACTACTAGCAGCCAAACTCCTGCTTCTCTCACTGTGTGTCTGCCAGGCCAGAGAACTACTAGCAGCCAAACTCCTGCTTCTCTCACTGTGTGTCTGTCAGGCCAGAGAACTACTAGCAGCCAAACTCCTGCTTCTCTCACTGTGTGTCTGTCAGGCCAGAGAACTACTAGCAGCCAAACTCCTGCTTCTCTCACTGTGGTGTCTGTCAGGCCAGAGAACTACTAGCAGCCAAACTCCTGCTTCTCTCACTGTGTGTCTGTCAGGCAAGAGAACTACTAGCAGCCAAACTCCTGCTTCTCTCACTGTGTGCTGTCTGCCAGGCCAGAGAACTACTAGCAGCCAAACTCCTGCTTCTCTCACTGTGTGTCTGCCAGGCCAGAGAACTACTAGCAGCCAAACTCCTGCTTCTCTCACTGTGTGTCTGTGCAGGCCAGAGAACTACTAGCAGCCAAACTCCTGCTTCTCTCACTGTCTGTCTGTCTGTCTGCCAGGCGAGAGAACTACTAGCAGCCAAACTCCTGCTTCTCTCACTGTCTGTCTGCCAGGCCAGAGAACTACTAGCAGCCAAACTCCTGCTTCTCTCACTGTGTGTCTGTGCAGGCCAGAGAACTACTAGCAGCCAAACTCCTGCTTCTCTCACTGTGTGTCTGTCTGCCAGGCCAGAGAACTACTAGCAGCCAAACTCCTGCTTCTCTCACTGTGTGTCTGTCAGGCCAGAGAACTATTAGCAGCCAAACTCCTGCTTCTCTCACTGTGTGTCTGTCAGGCCAGAGAACTACTAGCAGCCAAACTCCTGCTTCTCTCACTGTGTGTCTGCCAGGCCAGAGAACTACTAGCAGCCAAACTCCTGCTTCTCTCACTGTGTGTCTGTCAGGCCAGAGAACTACTAGCAGCCAAACTCCTGCTTCTCTCACTGTCTGTCTGCCAGGCCAGAGAACTACTAGCAGCCAAACTCCTGCTTCTCTCACTGTGTGTCTGTCAGGCCAGAGAACTACTAGCAGCCAAACTCCTGCTTCTCTCACTGTGTGTCAGGCCAGAGAACTACTAGCAGCCAAACTCCTGCTTCTCTCACTGTGTGTCTGTCAGGCCAGAGAACTACTAGCAGCCAAACTCCTGCTTCTCTCACTGTGTGTCTGTCAGGCCAGAGAACTACTAGCAGCCAAACTCCTGCTTCTCTCACTGTGTGTCTGTCTGCCAGGCCAGAGAACTACTAGCAGCCAAACTCCTGCTTCTCTCACTGTGTGTCTGTCTGCCAGGCCAGAGAACTACTAGCAGCCAAACTCCTGCTTCTCTCACTGTGTGTCTGTCTGCCAGGCCAGAGAACTACTAGCAGCCAAACTCCTGCTTCTCTCACTGTGTGTCTGTCTGCAAGGCCAGAGAACTACTAGCAGCCAAACTCCTGCTTCTCTCACTGTGTGTCTGTCTGCCAGGCCAGAGAACTACTAGCAGCCAAACTCCTGCTTCTCTCACTGTGTGTCTGTCTGCCAGGCCAGAGAACTACTAGCAGCCAAACTCCTGCTTCTCTCACTGTGTGTCTGTCAGGCCAGAGAACAACTAGCAGCCAAACTCCTGCTTCTCTCACTGTGTCTGCCAGACCAGAGAACTACTAGCAGCCAAACTCCTGCTTCTCTCACTGTGTGTCTGTCAGGCCAGAGAACTACTAGCAGCCAAACTCCTGCTTCTCTCACTGTGTGTCTGTCAGGCCAGAGAACTACTAGCAGCCAAACTCCTGCTTCTCTCACTGTGTGTCTGCCAGGCCAGAGAACTACTAGCAGCCAAACTCCTGCTTCTCTCACTGTGTGTCTGTCAGGCCAGAGAACTACTAGCAGCCAAACTCCTGCTTCTCTCACTGTGTGTCTGTCAGGCAAGAGAACTACTAGCAGCCAAACTCCTGCTTCTCTCACTGTGTGCCTGTCTGCCAGGCCAGAGAACTACTAGCAGCCAAACTCCTGCTTCTCTCACTGTGTGTCTGTCTGCCAGGCCAGAGAACTACTAGCAGCCAAACTCCTGCTTCTCTCACTGTGTGTCTGTCTGCCAGGCCAGAGAACTACTAGCAGCCAAACTCCTGCTTCTCTCACTGTGTGTCTGTCAGGCCAGAGAACTACTAGCAGCCAAACTCCTGCTTCTCTCACTGTGTGTCTGTCAGGCCAGAGAACTACTAGCAGCCAAACTCCTGCTTCTCTCACTGTGTGTCTGCCAGGCCAGAGAACTACTAGCAGCCAAACTCCTGCTTCTCTCACTGTGTGTCTGTCAGGCCAGAGAACTACTAGCAGCCAAACTCCTGCTTCTCTCACTGTCTGTCTGTCTGTCTGCCAGACGAGAGAACTTCTAGCAGCCAAACTCCTGCTTCTCTCACTGTCTGTCTGCCAGACCAGAGAACTACTAGCAGCCAATCTCCTGCTTCTCTCACTGTGTGTCTGTCAGACCAGAGAACTATTAGCGGCCAAACTCCTGCTTCTCTCACTGTGTGTCTGTCAGACCAGAGAACTACTAGCAGCCAAACTCCTCCTTCTCTCACTGTGTGTCTGCCAGGCCAGAGAACTACTAGCAGCCAAACTCCTGCTTCTCTCACTGTCTGTCTGCCAGGCCAGAGAACTACTAGCAGCCAAACTCCTGCTTCTCTCACTGTGTGTCTGTCAGGCCAGAGAACTACTAGCAGCCAAACTCCTGCTTCTCTCACTGTGTGTCTGTCAGGCCAGAGAACTACTAGCAGCCAAACTCCTGCTTCTCTCACTGTGTCTGTCTGCCAGGCCAGAGAACTACTAGCAGCCAAACTCCTGCTTCTCTCACTGTGTGTCTGTCAGGCCAGAGAACTACTAGCAGCCAAACTCCTGCTTCTCTCACTGTGTGTCTGCCAGACCAGAGAACTACTAGCAGCCAAACTCCTGCTTCTCTCACTGTGTGTCTGTGCAGGCCAGAGAACTACTAGCAGCCAAACTCCTGCTTCTCTCACTGTGTGTCTGTCTGCCAGACGAGAGAACTACTAGCAGCCAAACTCCTGCTTCTCTCACTGTGTGTCTGTCTGCCAGGCCAGAGAACTACTAGCAGCCAAACTCCTGCTTCTCTCACTGTGTGTCTGTCTGCCAGGCCAGAGAACTACTAGCAGCCAAACTCCTGCTTCTCTCACTGTGTGTCTGTCTGCCAGGCCAGAGAACTACTAGCAGCCAAACTCCTGCTTCTCTCACTGTGTCTGTCTGCCAGGCCAGAGAACAACTAGCAGCCAAACTCCTGCTTCTCTCACTGTGTGTCTGTCAGGCCAGAGAACTACTAGCAGCCAAACTCCTGCTTCTCTCACTGTGTCTGTCAGGCCAGAGAACTACTAGCAGCCAAACTCCTGCTTCTCTCACTGTGTGTCTGCCAGACCAGAGAACTACTAGCAGCCAATCTCCTGCTTCTCTCACTGTCTGTCTGCCAGGCCAGAGAACTACTAGCAGCCAAACTCCTGCTTCTCTCACTGTGTGTCAGGCCAGAGAACTACTAGCAGCCAAACTCCTGCTTCTCTCACTGTGTGTCTGTCAGACCAGAGAACTACTAGCAGCCAAACTCCTGCTTCTCTCACTGTGTGTCTGTCAGACCAGAGAACTACTAGCAGCCAAACTCCTGCTTCTCTCACTGTGTGTCTGTCAGACCAGATAACTACTAGCAGCCAAACTCCTGCTTCTCTCACTGTCTGTCTGTCAGGCCAGAGAACTACTAGCAGCCAAACTCCTGCTTCTCTCACTGTCTGTCTGCCAGGCCAGAGAACTACTAGCAGCCAATCTCCTGCTTCTCTCACTGTGTGTCTGTCTGCCAGGCCAGAGAACTACTAGCAGCCAAACTCCTGCTTCTCTCACTGTGTGTCTGTCAGGCCAGAGAACTACTAGCAGCCAAACTCCTGCTTCTCTCACTGTGTGTCTGTCTGCCAGGCCAGAGAACTACTAGCAGCCAAACTCCTGCTTCTCTCACTGTGTGTCTGTCAGGCCAGAGAACTACTAGCAGCCAAACTCCTGCTTCTCTCACTGTGTGTCTGTCAGACCAGAGAACTACTAGCAGCCAAACTCCTGCTTCTCTCACTGTGTGTCTGCCAGACCAGAGAACTACTAGCAGCCAAACTCCTGCTTCTCTCACTGTGTGTCTGTCAGGCCAGAGAACTACTAGCAGCCAAACTCCTGCTTCTCTCACTGTCTGTCTGCCAGGCCAGAGAAATACTAGCAGCCAAACTCCTGCTTCTCTCACTGTGTGTCTGTCAGGCCAGAGAACTACTAGCAGCCAAACTCCTGCTTCTCTCACTGTGGTGTCAGGCCAGAGAACTACTAGCAGCCAAACTCCTGCTTCTCTCACTGTGTGTCTGTCAGGCCAGAGAACTACTAGCAGCCAAACTCCTGCTTCTTTCACTGTGTGTCTGTCAGGCCAGAGAACTACTAGCAGCCAAACTCCTGCTTCTCTCACTGTGTGCCTGTCTGCCAGGCCAGAGAACTACTAGCAGCCAAACTCCTGCTTCTCTCACTGTGTGTGTCTGTCTGCCAGGCCAGAGAACTACTAGCAGCCAAACTCCTGCTTCTCTCAATGTGTGTCTGTCTGCAAGGCCAGAGAACTACTAGCAGCCAAACTCCTGCTTCTCTCACTGTGTGTCTGTCTGCCAGGCCAGAGAACTACTAGCAGCCAAACTCCTGCTTCTCTCACTGTGTGTCTGTCTGCCAGGCCAGAGAACTACTAGCAGCCAAACTCCTGCTTCTCTCACTGTGTGTCTGCCAGACCAGAGAACTACTAGCAGCCAAACTCCTGCTTCTCTCACTGTGTCTGTCAGGCCAGAGAACTACTAGCAGCCAAACTCCTGCTTTTCTCACTGTGTGTCTGCCAGACCAGAGAACTACTAGCAGCCAAACTCCTGCTTCTCTCACTGTGTGTCTGTCAGGCCAGAGAACTACTAGCAGCCAAACTCCTGCTTCTCTCACTGTGTGTCTGCCAGACCAGAGAACTACTAGCAGCCGAACTCCTGCTTCTCTCACTGTGTGTCTGCCAGACCAGAGAACTACTAGCAGCCAAACTCCTGCTTCTCTCACTGTGTGTCTGTCAGGCCAGAGAACTACTAGCAGCCAAACTCCTGCTTCTCTCACTGTGTGTCTGTCAGGCCAGAAAACTACTAGCAGCCACACTCCTGCTTCTCTCACTGTGGCTGTCAGGCCAGAGAACTACTAGCAGCCAAACTGCTGCTTCTCTCACTGTGTGTCTGCCAGACCAGAGAACTACTAGCAGCCAAACTCCTGCTTCTCTCACTGTGTGTCTGCCAGGCCAGAGAACTACTAGCAGCCACACTCCTGCTTCTCTCACTGTCTGTCTGTATGCCAGACCAGAGAACTACTAGCAGCCAAACTCCTGCTTCTCTCACTGTGTGGCTGTCTGTCAGGCCAGAGAACTACTAGCAGCCAATCTCCTGCTTCTCTCACTGTGTGTCTGTCAGGCCAGAGAACTACTAGCAGCCAAACTCCTGCTTCTCGCACTGTGTGTCAGGCCAGAAAACTACTAGCAGCCAAACTCCTGCTTCTCTCACTGTGTGTCTGCCAGGCCAGAGAACTAATAGCAGCCAAACTCCTGCTTCTCTCACTGTGTGTCAGGCCAGAGAACTACTAGCAGCCAAACTCCTGCTTCTCTCACTGTGTGTCTGTCAGGCCAGAGAACTACTAGCAGCCAAACTCCTGCTTCTCTCACTGTCTGTCTGTCTGTCTGTCTGCCAGACGAGAGAACTACTAGCAGCCAAACTCCTGCTTATCTCACTGTCTGTCTGCCAGACCAGAGAACTACTAGCAGCCAAACTCCTGCTTCTCTCACTGTGTGTCTGTCTGCCAGACCAGAAAACAACTAGCAGCCAAACTCCTGCTTCTCTCACTGTGTGTCTGTCTGCCAGGCCAGAGAACTACTAGCAGCCAAACTCCTGCTTCTCTCACTGTGTGTCTGCCAGACCAGAAAACTACTAGCAGCCAAACTCCTGCTTCTCTCACTGTGTGGCTGTCTGTCAGGCCAGAGAACTACTAGCAGCCAAACTCCTGCTTCTCTCACTGTGTGTCTGTCAGGCCAGAGAACAACTAGCAGCCAAACTCCTGCTTCTCTCACTGTGTGTCTGTCAGGCCAGAGAACTACTAGCAGCCAAACTCCTGCTTCTCTCACTGTGTGTCTGCCAGACCAGAGAACTACTAGCAGCCAATCTCCTGCTTCTCTCACTGTGTGTCTGTCAGACCAGAGAACTACTAGCAGCCAAACTCCTGCTTCTCTCACTGTCTGTCTGTCTGTCTGCCAGACGAGAGAACTTCTAGCAGCCAAACTCCTGCTTCTCTCACTGTCTGTCTGCCAGACCAGAGAACTACTAGCAGCCAAACTCCTGCTTCTCTCACTGTGTGTCTGTCAGACCAGAGAACTATTAGCAGCCAAACTCCTGCTTCTCTCACTGTGTGTCTGTCTGCCAGGCCAGAGAACTACTAGCAGCCAAACTCCTGCTTCTCTCACTGTGTGTCTGTCAGACCAGAGAACTACTAGCAGCCAAACTCCTGCTTCTCTCACTGTGTGTCTGTCAGACCAGAGAACTACTAGCAGCCAAACTCCTGCTTCTCTCACTGTGTGTCTGCCAGACCAGATAACTACTAGCAGCCAAACTCCTGCTTCTCTCACTGTGTGTCTGTCAGGCCAGAGAACTACTAGCAGCCAAACTCCTGCTTCTCTCACTGTCTGTCTGCCAGGCCAGAGAAATACTAGCAGCCAAACTCCTGCTTCTCTCACTGTGTGTCTGTCAGGCCAGAGAACTACTAGCAGCCAAACTCCTGCTTCTCTCACTGTGTGTCAGGCCAGAAAACTACTAGCAGCCAAACTCCTGCTTCTCTCACTGTGTGTCTGCTCAGGCCAGAGAACTACTAGCAGCCAAACTCCTGCTTCTCTCACTGTGTGTCTGTCAGGCCAGAGAACTACTAGCAGCCAAACTCCTGCTTCTCTCACTGTGTGCTGTCTGCCAGGCCAGAGAACTACTAGCAGCCAAACTCCTGCTTCTCTCACTGTGTGTCTGTCTGCCAGGCCAGAGAACTACTAGCAGCCAAACTCCTGCTTCTCTCACTGTGTGTCTGTCTGCCAGGCCAGAGAACTACTAGCAGCCAAACTCCTGCTTCTCTCACTGTGTGTCTGTCTGCAAGGCCAGAGAACTACTAGCAGCCAAACTCCTGCTTCTCTCACTGTCTGTCTGTCTGCCAGACCAGAGAACTACTAGCAGCCAAACTCCTGCTTCTCTCACTGTGTGTCTGTCTGCCAGGCCAGAGAACTACTAGCAGCCAAACTCCTGCTTCTCTCACTGTGTGTCTGCCAGAGCCAGAGAACAACTAGCAGCCAAACTCCTGCTTCTCTCACTGTGTGTCTGCCAGGCCAGAGAACTACTAGCAGCCAAACTCCTGCTTCTCTCACTGTGTGTCTGTCAGGCCAGAGAACTACTAGCAGCCAAACTCCTGCTTCTCTCACTGTGTGTCTGTCAGGCCAGAGAACTACTAGCAGCCAAACTCCTGCTTCTCTCACTGTCTGTCTGCCAGACCAGAGAACTACTAGCAGCCAAACTCCTGCTTCTCTCACTGTGTGTCTGCCAGACCAGAGAACTACTAGCAGCCAAACTCCTGCTTCTCTCACTGTGTGTCTGTCAGGCAAGAGAACTACTAGCAGCCAAACTCCTGCTTCTCTCACTGTGTGTCTGTCTGCCAGGCCAGAGAACTACTAGCAGCCAAACTCCTGCTTCTCTCACTGTGTGTCTGTCTGCCAGGCCAGAGAACTACTAGCAGCCAAACTCCTGCTTCTCTCACTGTGTGTCTGTCTGCCAGGCCAGAGAACTACTAGCAGCCAAACTCCTGCTTCTCTCACTGTGTGTCTGTCAGGCCAGAGAACAACTAGCAGCCAAACTCCTGCTTCTCTCACTGTGTGTCTGTCAGACCAGAGAACTACTAGCAGCCAAACTCCTGCTTCTCTCACTGTCTGTCTGCCAGACCAGAGAACTACTAGCAGCCAATCTCCTGCTTCTCTCACTGTGTGTCTGTCAGACCAGAGAACTACTAGCAGCCAAACTCCTGCTTCTCTCACTGTGTCTGTCTGTCTGCCAGACGAGAGAACTACTAGCAGCCAAACTCCTGCTTCTCTCACTGTCTGTCTGCCAGGCCAGAGAACTACTAGCAGCCAAACTCCTGCTTCTCTCACTGTGTGTCTGTCAGGCCAGAGAACTACTAGCAGCCAAACTCCTGCTTCTCTCACTGTGTGTCTGTCAGACCAGAGAACTACTAGCAGCCAAACTCCTGCTTCTCTCACTGTGGTGTCTGCCAGGCCAGAGAACTACTAGCAGCCAAACTCCTGCTTCTCTCACTGTGTGTCTGCCAGGCCAGAGAACTACTAGCAGCCAAACTTCTGCTTCTCTCACTGTGTGTCTGTCAGGCCAGAGAACTACTAGCAGCCAAACTCCTGCTTCTCTCACTGTGTGTCTGTCAGGCCAGAGAACTACTAGCAGCCAAACTCCTGCTTCTCTCACTGTGTGTCTGCCAGGCCAGAGAACTACTAGCAGCCAAACTCCTGCTTCTCTCACTGTGTGTCTGTCAGGCCAGAGAACAACTAGCAGCCAAACTCCTGCTTCTCTCACTGTGTCTGTCAGGCCAGAGAACTACTAGCAGCCAAACTCCTGCTTCTCTCACTGTGTGTCTGTCTGCCAGGCCAGAGAACTACTAGCAGCCAAACTCCTGCTTCTCTCACTGTGTGTCTGTCAGACCAGAGAACTACTAGCAGCCAAACTTCTGCTTCTCTCACTGTGTGTCTCGGCCAGAGAACTACTAGCAGCCAAACTCCTGCTTCTCTCACTGTGTGTCTGTCAGACCAGATAACTACTAGCAGCCAAACTCCTGCTTCTCTCACTGTCTGTCTGTCTGTCTGTCTGCCAGACGAGAGAACTACTAGCAGCCAAACTCCTGCTTCTCTCACTGTGTGTCTGTCTGCCAGGCCAGAGAACTACTAGCAGCCAAACTCCTGCTTCTCTCACTGTCTGTATGCCAGACCAGAGAACTACTAGCAGCCAATCTCCTGCTTCTCTCACTGTGTGTCTGTCAGACCAGAGAACTATTAGCAGCCAAACTCCTGCTTCTCTCACTGTGTGTCTGTCAGGCCAGAGAACTACTAGCAGCCAAACTCCTGCTTCTCTCACTGTGTCTGTCTGCCAGGCCAGAGAACTACTAGCAGCCAAACTCCTGCTTCTCTCACTGTGTGTCTGTCCAGGCCAGAGAACTACTAGCAGCCAAACTCCTGCTTCTCTCACTGTGTGTCTGTCTGCCAGGCCAGAGAACTACTAGCAGCCAAACTCCTGCTTCTCTCACTGTGTGTCTGTCTGCCAGGCCAGAGAACTACTAGCAGCCAAACTCCTGCTTCTCTCACTGTGTTTCTGTCTGCCAGGCCAGAGAACAACTAGCAGCCAAACTCCTGCTTCTCTCACTGTGTGTCAGGCCAGAAAACTACTAGCAGCCAAACTCCTGCTTCTCTCACTGTGTGTCTGCCAGGCCAGAGAACTACTAGCAGCCAAACTCCTGCTTCTCTCACTGTCTGTCTGTCTGTCTGTGTGTCTGTCTGTCTGCCAGACGAGAGAACTACTAGCAGCCAAACTCCTGCTTATCTCACTGTGTGTCTGCCAGACCAGAGAACTACTAGCAGCCAAACTCCTGCTTCTCTCACTGTGTGTCTGTCTGCCAGGCCAGAGAACTACTAGCAGCCAAACTCCTGCTTCTCTCACTGTGTGTCTGTCTGCCAGGCCAGAGAACTACTAGCAGCCAAACTCCTGCTTCTCTCACTGTGTGTCTGTCTGCCAGACCAGAGAACTACTAGCAGCCAAACTCCTGCTTCTCTCACTGTGTGGCTGTCTGTCAGGCCAGAGAACTACTAGCAGCCAAACTCCTGCTTCTCTCACTGTGTGTCTGTCAGGCCAGAGAACTACTAGCAGCCAAACTCCTGCTTCTCTCACTGTGTGTCTGTCAGGCCAGAGAACTACTAGCAGCCAAACTCCTGCTTCTCTCACTGTGTGTCTGTCAGGCCAGAGAACTACTAGCAGCCAAACTCCTGCTTCTCTCACTGTGTGTCTGTCAGACCAGAGAACTACTAGCAGCCAAACTCCTGCTTCTCTCACTGCTGTCTGTCTGTCTGCCAGACGAGAGAACTACTAGCAGCCAAACTCCTGCTTCTCTCACTGTCTGTCTGCCAGACCAGAGAACTACTAGCAGCCAAACTCCTGCTTCTCTCACTGTGGTGTCTGTCAGGCCAGAGAACTACTAGCAGCCAAACTCCTGCTTCTCTCACTGTGTGTCTGTCGCAGGCCAGAGAACTACTAGCAGCCAAACTCCTGCTTCTCTCACTGTGTGTCTGTCAGGCCAGAGAACTACTAGCAGCCAAACTCCTGCTTCTCTCACTGTGTGTCTGTCAGACCAGAGAACTACTAGCAGCCAAACTCCTGCTTCTCTCACTATGTGTCTGCCAGACCAGATAACTACTAGCAGCCAAACTCCTGCTTCTCTCACTGTGTGTCTGTCAGGCCAGAGAACTACTAGCAGCCAAACTCCTGCTTCTCTCACTGTCTGTCTGCCAGGCCAGAGAACTACTAGCAGCCAAACTCCTGCTTCTCTCACTGTGTGTCTGTCAGGCCAGAGAACTACTAGCAGCCAAACTCCTGCTTCTCTCACTGTCTGTGTGCCAGGCCAGAGAACTACTAGCAGCCAAACTCCTGCTTCTCTCACTGTGTGTCTGTCAGGCCAGAGAACTACTAGCAGCCAAACTCCTGCTTCTTTCACTGTGTGTCTGTCAGGCCAGAGAACTACTAGCAGCCAAACTCCTGCTTCTCTCACTGTGTGCCTGTCTGCCAGGCCAGAGAACTACTAGCAGCCAAACTCCTGCTTCTCTCACTGTGTGTCTGTCGCGAGGCCAGAGAACTACTAGCAGCCAAACTCCTGCTTCTCTCACTGTGTGTCTGTCTGCCAGGCCAGAGAACTACTAGCAGCCAAACTCCTGCTTCTCTCACTGTGTGTCTGTCTGCCAGGCCAGAGAACTACTAGCAGCCAAACTCCTGCTTCTCTCACTGTGTGTCTGTCTGCCAGGCCAGAGAACTACTAGCAGCCAAACTCCTGCTTCTCTCACTGTGTGTCTGTCTGCAAGGCCAGAGAACTACTAGCAGCCAAACTCCTGCTTCTCTCACTGTGTGTCTGTCTGCCAGGCCAGAGAACTACTAGCAGCCAAACTCCTGCTTCTCTCACTGTGTGTCTGTCTGCCAGGCCAGAGAACTACTAGCAGCCAAACTCCTGCTTCTCTCACTGTGTGTCTGTCAGGCCAGAGAACTACTAGCAGCCAAACTCCTGCTTCTCTCACTGTCTGTCTGTCTGTCTGCCAGACCAGAGAACTACTAGCAGCCAAACTCCTGCTTCTCTCACTGTGTGTCTGTCAGGCCAGAGAACTACTAGCAGCCAAACTCCTGCTTCTCTCACTGTGTGTCTGTCAGACCAGAGAACTATTAGCGGCCAAACTCCTGCTTCTCTCACTGTGTGCCTGTCTGCCAGGCCAGAGAACTACTAGCAGCCAAACTCCTGCTTCTCTCACTGTGTGTCTGTCTGCCAGGCCAGAGAACTACTAGCAGCCAAACTCCTGCTTCTCTCACTGTGTGTCTGTCTGCCAGGCCAGAGAACTACTAGCAGCCAAACTCCTGCTTCTCTCACTGTGTGTCTGTCTGCCAGGCCAGAGAACTACTAGCAGCCAAACTCCTGCTTCTCTCACTGTGTTTCTGTCTGCCAGGCCAGAGAACTACTAGCAGCCAAACTCCTGCTTCTCTCACTGTGTGTCTGTCAGGCCAGAGAACTACTAGCAGCCAAACTCCTGCTTCTCTCACTGTGTGTCTGCCAGGCCAGAGAACTACTAGCAGCCAAACTCCTGCTTCTCTCACTGTGTGTCTGTCTGCCAGACGAGAGAACTACTAGCAGCCAAACTCCTGCTTATCTCACTGTCTGTCTGCCAGACCAGAGAACTACTAGCAGCCAAACTCCTGCTTCTCTCACTGTGTGTCTGTCTGCCAGACCAGAAAACAACTAGCAGCCAAACTCCTGCTTCTCTCACTGTGTGTCTGTCTGCCAGGCCAGAGAACTACTAGCAGCCAAACTCCTGCTTCTCTCACTGTGTGTCTGTCAGGCCAGAGAACTACTAGCAGCCAAACTCCTGCTTCTCTCACTGTCTGTCTGCCAGACCAGAGAACTACTAGCAGCCAATCTCCTGCTTCTCTCACTGTGTGTCTGTCAGACCAGAGAACTATTAGCAGCCAAACTCCTGCTTCTCTCACTGTGTGTCTGTCAGGCAAGAGAACTACTAGCAGCCAAACTCCTGCTTCTCTCACTGTGTGCCTGTCTGCCAGGCCAGAGAACTACTAGCAGCCAAACTCCTGCTTCTCTCACTGTGTGTCTGTCTGCCAGGCCAGAGAACTACTAGCAGCCAAACTCCTGCTTCTCTCACTGTGTGTCTGTCTGCCAGGCCAGAGAACTACTAGCAGCCAAACTCCTGCTTCTATCACTGTGTGTCTGTCAGGCCAGAGAACAACTAGCAGCCAAACTCCTGCTTCTCTCACTGTGTCTGTCAGGCCAGAGAACTACTAGCAGCCAAACTCCTGCTTCTCTCACTGTGTGTCTGCCAGACCAGAGAACTACTAGCAGCCAATCTCCTGCTTCTCTCACTGTGTGTCTGTCAGACCAGAGAACTACTAGCAGCCAAACTCCTGCTTCTCTCACTGTCTGTCTGTCTGTCTGCCAGACGAGAGAACTTCTAGCAGCCAAACTCCTGCTTCTCTCACTGTCTGTCTGCCAGACCAGAGAACTACTAGCAGCCAATCTCCTGCTTCTCTCACTGTGTGTCTGTCAGACCAGAGAACTACTAGCGGCCAAACTCCTGCTTCTCTCACTGTGTGTCTGTCAGACCAGAGAACTACTAGCAGCCAAACTCCTGCTTCTCTCACTGTGTGTCTGCCAGGCCAGAGAACTACTAGCAGCCAAACTCCTGCTTCTCTCACTGTCTGTCTGCCAGACCAGAGAACTACTAGCAGCCAAACTTCTGCTTCTCTCACTATGTGTCTGCCAGACCAGATAACTACTAGCAGCCAAACTCCTGCTTCTCTCACTGTGTGTCTGTCAGGCCAGAGAACTACTAGCAGCCAAACTCCTGCTTCTCTCACTGTCTGTCTGCCAGGCCAGAGAACTACTAGCAGCCAAACTCCTGCTTCTCTCACTGTGTGTCTGTCAGGCCAGAGAACTACTAGCAGCCAAACTCCTGCTTCTCTCACTGTGTGTCAGGCCAGAGAACTACTAGCAGCCAAACTCCTGCTTCTCTCACTGTGTGTCTGTCTGCCAGGCCAGAGAACTACTAGCAGCCAAACTCCTGCTTCTCTCACTGTGTGTCTGTCAGGCCAGAGAACTACTAGCAGCCAAACTCCTGCTTCTCTCACTGTGTGTCTCGCCAGAGAACTACTAGCAGCCAAACTCCTGCTTCTCTCACTGTGTGTCTGTCAGGCCAGAGAACTACTAGCAGCCAAACTCCTGCTTCTCTCACTGTTGTCTGTTCTGTCTGCCAGACCAGAGAACTACTAGCAGCCAAACTCCTGCTTCTCTCACTGTGTGTCTGTCTGCCAGGCCAGAGAACTACTAGCAGCCAAACTCCTGCTTCTCTCACTGTCTGTATGCCAGACCAGAGAACTACTAGCAGCCAAACTCCTGCTTCTCTCACTGTGTGTCTGTCAGACCAGAGAACTACTAGCAGCCAAACTCCTGCTTCTCTCACTGTGTGTCTGCCAGGCCAGAGAACTACTAGCAGCCAAACTCCTGCTTCTCTCACTGTGTGCCTGTCTGCAGGCCAGAGAACTACTAGCAGCCAAACTCCTGCTTCTCTCACTGTGTGTCTGTCTGCCAGGCCAGAGAACTACTAGCAGCCAAACTCCTGCTTCTCTCACTGTGTGTCTGTCTGCCAGGCCAGAGAACTACTAGCAGCCAAACTCCTGCTTCTCTCACTGTGTGTCTGTCTGCCAGGCCAGAGAACTACTAGCAGCCAAACTCCTGCTTCTCTCACTGTGTTGTCTGCCAGGCCAGAGAACTACTAGCAGCCAAACTCCTGCTTCTCTCACTGTGTGTCTGTCAGGCCAGAGAACTACTAGCAGCCAAACTCCTGCTTCTCTCACTGTGTGTCTGTCAGGCCAGAGAACTACTAGCAGCCAAACTCCTGCTTCTCTCACTGTGTGTCTGCCAGGCCAGAGAACTACTAGCAGCCAAACTCCTGCTTCTCTCACTGTGTGTCTGCCAGGCCAGAGAACTACTAGCAGCCAAACTCCTGCTTCTCTCACTGTGTGTGCAGGCCAGAGAACTACTAGCAGCCAAACTCCTGCTTCTCTCACTGTGTGTCTGTCAGACCAGAGAACTACTAGCAGCCAAACTTCTGCTTCTCTCACTGTGTGTCTGCCAGGCCAGAGAACTACTAGCAGCCAAACTCCTGCTTCTCTCACTGTGTGTCTGTCAGGCCAGAGAACTACTAGCAGCCAAACTCCTGCTTCTCTCACTGTCTGTCTGTAAGACCAGAGAACTACTAGCAGCCAAACTCCTGCTTCTCTCACTGTCTGTCTGTCTGTCTGTCTGCCAGACGAGAGAACTACTAGCAGCCAAACTCCTGCTTCTCTCACTGTCTGTCTGCCAGGCCAGAGAACTACTAGCAGCCAAACTCCTGCTTCTCTCACTGTGTGTCTGTCTGCCAGGCCAGAGAACTACTAGCAGCCAAACTCCTGCTTCTCTCACTGTGTGTCTGTCAGGCCAGAGAACTACTAGCAGCCAAACTCCTGCTTCTCTCACTGTGTGTCTGTCTGCCAGGCCAGAGAACTACTAGCAGCCAAACTCCTGCTTCTCTCACTGTGTGTCTGTCAGACCAGAGAACTATTAGCAGCCAAACTCCTGCTTCTCTCACTGTGTGTCTGTCAGACCAGAGAACTACTAGCAGCCAAACTCCTGCTTCTCTCACTATGTGTCTGCCAGACCAGATAACTACTAGCAGCCAAACTCCTGCTTCTCTCACTGTGTGTCTGTCAGGCCAGAGAACTACTAGCAGCCAAACTCCTGCTTCTCTCACTGTCTGTCTGCCAGGCCAGAGAAATACTAGCAGCCAAACTCCTGCTTCTCTCACTGTGTGTCTGTCAGGCCAGAGAACTACTAGCAGCCAAACTCCTGCTTCTCTCACTGTGTGTCAGGCCAGAAAACTACTAGCAGCCAAACTCCTGCTTCTCTCACTGTGTGTCTGTCAGGCCAGAGAACTACTAGCAGCCAAACTCCTGCTTCTTTCACTGTGTGTCTGTCAGGCCAGAGAACTACTAGCAGCCAAACTCCTGCTTCTCTCACTGTGTGCCTGTCTGCCAGGCCAGAGAACTACTAGCAGCCAAACTCCTGCTTCTCTCACTGTGTGTGTCTGTCTGCCAGGCCAGAGAACTACTAGCAGCCAAACTCCTGCTTCTCTCAAAGTGTGTCTGTCTGCAAGGCCAGAGAACTACTAGCAGCCAAACTCCTGCTTCTCTCACTGTGTGTCTGTCTGCCAGGCCAGAGAACTACTAGCAGCCAAACTCCTGCTTCTCTCACTGTGTGTCTGTCTGCCAGGCCAGAGAACTACTAGCAGCCAAACTCCTGCTTCTCTCACTGTGTGTCTGCCAGACCAGAGAACTACTAGCAGCCAAACTCCTGCTTCTCTCACTGTGTCTGTCAGGCCAGAGAACTACTAGCAGCCAAACTCCTGCTTCTCTCACTGTGTGTCTGCCAGACCAGAGAACTACTAGCAGCCAATCTCCTGCTTCTCTCACTGTGTGTCTGTCAGACCAGAGAACTACTAGCAGCCAAACTCCTGCTTCTCTCACTGTCTGTCTGCCAGACCAGAAAACTACTAGCAGCCAAACTCCTGCTTCTCTCACTGTATGTCTGCCAGACCAGAAAACTACTAGCAGCCAAACTCCTGCTTCTCTCACTGTCTGTCTGTCAGGCCAGAGAACTACTAGCAGCCAAACTCCTGCTTCTCGCACTGTGTGTCAGGCCAGAAAACTACTAGCAGCCAAACTGCTGCTTCTCTCACTGTGTGTCTGCCAGGCCAGAGAACTACTAGCAGCCAAACTCCTGCTTCTCTCACTGTGTGTCTGCCAGGCCAGAGAACTACTAGCAGCCAAACTCCTGCTTCTCTCACTGTGTGTCTGCCAGGCCAGAGAACTACTAGCAGCCAAACTCCTGCTTCTCTCACTGTGTGGCTGTCTGTCAGGCCAGAGAACTACTAGCAGCCAAACTCCTGCTTCTCTCACTGTGTGTCTGTCAGGCCAGAGAACTACTAGCAGCCAAACTCCTGCTTCTCTCACTGTGTGTCTGTCAGGCCAGAGAACTACTAGCAGCCAAACTCCTGCTTCTCTCACTGTGTGTCTGCCAGGCCAGAGAACTACTAGCAGCCAAACTCCTGCTTCTCTCACTGTGTGTCTGTCTGCCAGGCCAGAGAACTACTAGCAGCCAAACTCCTGCTTCTCTCACTGTGTGTCTGCCAGACCAGAGAACTACTAGCAGCCAAACTCCTGCTTCTCTCACTGTGTGTCTGTCTGCCAGGCCAGAGAACTACTAGCAGCCAAACTCCTGCTTCTCTCACTGTGTGTCTGCCAGGCCAGAGAACTACTAGCAGCCAAACTCCTGCTTCTCTCACTGTGGTGTCTGTCAGGCCAGAGAACTACTAGCAGCCAAACTCCTGCTTCTCTCACTGTGTGTCTGTCAGGCCAGAGAACTACTAGCAGCCAAACTCCTGCTTCTCTCACTGTGTGTCTGTCAGGCCAGAGAACTACTAGCAGCCAAACTCCTGCTTCTCTCACTGTGTGTCTGTCAGGCCAGAGAACTACTAGCAGCCAAACTCCTGCTTCTCTCACTGTGTGTCTGTCTGCCAGGCCAGAGAACTACTAGCAGCCAAACTCCTGCTTCTCTCACTGTGTGTCTGTCTGCCAGGCCAGAGAACTACTAGCAGCCAAACTCCTGCTTCTCTCACTGTGTGTCTGTCTGCCAGGCCAGAGAACTACTAGCAGCCAAACTCCTGCTTCTCTCACTGTGTGTCTGTCAGGCCAGAGAACTACTAGCAGCCAAACTCCTGCTTCTCTCACTGTGCTGTCAGGCCAGAGAACTACTAGCAGCCAAACTCCTGCTTCTCTCACTGTGTGTCTGTCAGGCCAGAGAACTACTAGCAGCCAAACTCCTGCTTCTCTCACTATGTGTCTGCAGGCCAGAGAACTACTAGCAGCCAAACTCCTGCTTCTCTCACTGTGTGTCTGTCAGGCCAGATAACTACTAGCAGCCAAACTCCTGCTTCTCTCACTGTGTGTCTGTCTGTCTGTCTGCCAGGCCAGAGAACTACTAGCAGCCAAACTCCTGCTTCTCTCACTGTCTGTCTGCCAGGCCAGAGAACTACTAGCAGCCAAACTCCTGCTTCTCTCACTGTGTGTCTGTCTGCCAGGCCAGAGAACTACTAGCAGCCAAACTCCTGCTTCTCTCACTGTGTGTCTGTCAGGCCAGAGAACTACTAGCAGCCAAACTCCTGCTTCTCTCACTGTGTGTCTGTCAGGCCAGAGAACAACTAGCAGCCAAACTCCTGCTTCTCTCACTGTGTGTCTGCCAGGCCAGAGAACTACTAGCAGCCAAACTCCTGCTTCTCTCACTGTGTGTCTGTCAGGCCAGAGAACTACTAGCAGCCAAACTCCTGCTTCTCTCACTGTGTGTCTGCCAGGCCAGAGAACTACTAGCAGCCAAACTCCTGCTTCTCTCACTGTGTGTCTGTCAGGCCAGAGAACTACTAGCAGCCAAACTCCTGCTTCTCTCACTGTGGTCTGTCAGGCCAGAGAACTACTAGCAGCCAAACTCCTGCTTCTCTCACTGTGTGTCTGTCAGGCCAGAGAACTACTAGCAGCCAAACTCCTGCTTCTCTCACTGTGTGTCTGTCAGGCCAGAGAACTACTAGCAGCCAAACTCCTGCTTCTCTCACTGTGTGCCTGTCTGCCAGGCCAGAGAACTACTAGCAGCCAAACTCCTGCTTCTCTCACTGTGTGTCTGTCTGCCAGGCCAGAGAACTACTAGCAGCCAAACTCCTGCTTCTCTCACTGTGTGTCTGTCTGCCAGGCCAGAGAACTACTAGCAGCCAAACTCCTGCTTCTCTCACTGTGTGTCTGTCTGCCAGGCCAGAGAACTACTAGCAGCCAAACTCCTGCTTCTCTCACTGTGTGTCTGTCTGCCAGGCCAGAGAACTACTAGCAGCCAAACTCCTGCTTCTCTCACTGTGTGTCTGTCTGCCAGGCCAGAGAACTACTAGCAGCCAAACTCCTGCTTCTCTCACTGTGTGTCTGTCTGCCAGGCCAGAGAACTACTAGCAGCCAAACTCCTGCTTCTCTCACTGTGTGTCTGCTGCAGGCCAGAGAACAACTAGCAGCCAAACTCCTGCTTCTCTCACTGTGGTGTCTGCCAGACCAGAGAACTACTAGCAGCCAAACTCCTGCTTCTCTCACTGTGTGTCTGTGCCAGGCCAGAGAACTACTAGCAGCCAAACTCCTGCTTCTCTCACTGTGTGTCTGTCAGGCCAGAGAACTACTAGCAGCCAAACTCCTGCTTCTCTCACTGTGTGTCTGTCTGTCTGCCAGACAGAGAACTACTAGCAGCCAAACTCCTGCTTCTCTCACTGTCTGTCTGCCAGGCCAGAGAACTACTAGCAGCCAAACTCCTGCTTCTCTCACTGTGTGTCTGTCAGACCAGAGAACTACTAGCAGCCAAACTCCTGCTTCTCTCACTGTGTGTCTGTCAGGCCAGAGAACTACTAGCAGCCAAACTCCTGCTTCTCTCACTGTGTGTCTGCCAGGCCAGAGAACTACTAGCAGCCAAACTCCTGCTTCTCTCACTGTCTGTCTGCCAGGCCAGAGAACTACTAGCAGCCAAACTCCTGCTTCTCTCACTGTGTGTCTGCCAGACCAGAGAACTACTAGCAGCCAAACTCCTGCTTCTCTCACTGTGTGTCTGTCAGGCCAGAGAACTACTAGCAGCCAAACTCCTGCTTCTCTCACTGTCTGTCTGCCAGGCCAGAGAACTACTAGCAGCCAAACTCCTGCTTCTCTCACTGTGTGTCTGTCAGGCCAGAGAACTACTAGCAGCCAAACTCCTGCTTCTCTCACTGTGTGTCTCAGGCCAGAGAACTACTAGCAGCCAAACTCCTGCTTCTCTCACTGTGTGTCTGTCTGCCAGGCCAGAGAACTACTAGCAGCCAAACTCCTGCTTCTCTCACTGTGTGTCTGTCAGACCAGAGAACTACTAGCAGCCAAACTTCTGCTTCTCTCACTATGTGTCTGCCAGACAACTACTAGCAGCCAAACTCCTGCTTCTCTCACTGTGTGTCTGTCAGACCAGATAACTACTAGCAGCCAAACTCCTGCTTCTCTCACTGTCTGTCTGTCTGTCTGTCTGCCAGACGAGAGAACTACTAGCAGCCAAACTCCTGCTTCTCTCACTGTCTGTCTGCCAGACCAGAGAACTACTAGCAGCCAAACTCCTGCTTCTCTCACTGTGTGTCTGTCTGCCAGGCCAGAGAACTACTAGCAGCCAAACTCCTGCTTCTCTCACTGTGTGTCTGTCAGGCCAGAGAACTACTAGCAGCCAAACTCCTGCTTCTCTCACTGTGTGTCTGTCTGCCAGGCCAGAGAACTACTAGCAGCCAAACTCCTGCTTCTCTCACTGTGTGTCTGTCAGACCAGAGAACTATTAGCAGCCAAACTCCTGCTTCTCTCACTGTGTGTCTGTCAGACCAGAGAACTACTAGCAGCCAAACTCCTGCTTCTCTCACTGTGTGTCTGCCAGACCAGATAACTACTAGCAGCCAAACTCCTGCTTCTCTCACTGTGTGTCTGTCAGGCCAGAGAACTACTAGCAGCCAAACTCCTGCTTCTCTCACTGTGTGTCTGCCAGGCCAGAGAAATACTAGCAGCCAAACTCCTGCTTCTCTCACTGTGTGTCTGTCAGGCCAGAGAACTACTAGCAGCCAAACTCCTGCTTCTCTCACTGTGTGTCTGTCAGGCCAGAGAACTACTAGCAGCCAAACTCCTGCTT
Source organism: Salmo salar (assembly GCF_905237065.1). Classification (NCBI taxonomy): domain Eukaryota; kingdom Metazoa; phylum Chordata; class Actinopteri; order Salmoniformes; family Salmonidae; genus Salmo; species Salmo salar. The sequence goes on from NC_059452.1 coordinate 41,907,927, forward strand.
CTCTCACTGTGTGTCTGTCAGGCCAGAGAACTACTAGCAGCCAAACTCCTGCTTCTCTCACTGTGTGTCTGTCAGGCCAGAGAACTACTAGCAGCCAAACTCCTGCTTCTCTCACTGTGTGCCTGTCTGCCAGGCCAGAGAACTACTAGCAGCCAAACTCCTGCTTCTCTCACTGTGTGTCTGTCTGCCAGGCCAGAGAACTACTAGCAGCCAAACTCCTGCTTCTCTCACTGTGTGTCTGTCTGCCAGGCCAGAGAACTACTAGCAGCCAAACTCCTGCTTCTCTCACTGTGTGTCTGTCTGCAAGGCCAGAGAACTACTAGCAGCCAAACTCCTGCTTCTCTCACTGTGTGTCTGTCTGCCAGGCCAGAGAACTACTAGCAGCCAAACTCCTGCTTCTCTCACTGTGTGTCTGTCTGCCAGGCCAGAGAACTACTAGCAGCCAAACTCCTGCTTCTCTCACTGTGTGTCTGTCGCAGGCCAGAGAACTACTAGCAGCCAAACTCCTGCTTCTCTCACTGTGTGTCTGTCAGGCCAGAGAACTACTAGCAGCCAAACTCCTGCTTCTCTCACTGTGTGTCTGCCAGACCAGAGAACTACTAGCAGCCAATCTCCTGCTTCTCTCACTGTGTGTCTGCCAGACCAGAGAACTACTAGCAGCCAAACTCCTGCTTCTCTCACTGTGTGTCTGTCAGACCAGAGAACTACTAGCAGCCAAACTCCTGCTTCTCTCACTGTCTGTCTGCCAGACCAGAGAACTACTAGCAGCCAATCTCCTGCTTCTCTCACTGTGTGTCTGTCAGGCCAGAGAACTACTAGCAGCCAAACTCCTGCTTCTCTCACTGTGTGTCTGCCAGGCCAGAGAACTACTAGCAGCCAAACTCCTGCTTCTCTCACTGTGTGTCTGCCAGACCAGAGAACTACTAGCAGCCAAACTCCTGCTTCTCTCACTGTCTGTCTGCCAGACCAGAAAACTACTAGCAGCCAAACTCCTGCTTCTCTCACTGTCTGTCTGTCAGGCCAGAGAACTACTAGCAGCCAAACTCCTGCTTCTCGCACTGTGTGTCAGGCCAGAAAACTACTAGCAGCCAAACTGCTGCTTCTCTCACTGTGTGTCTGCCAGACCAGAGAACTACTAGCAGCCAAACTCCTGCTTCTCTCACTGTGTGTCTGCCAGGCCAGAGAACTACTAGCAGCCACACTCCTGCTTCTCTCACTGTCTGTCTGTATGCCAGACCAGAGAACTACTAGCAGCCAAACTCCTGCTTCTCTCACTGTGTGGCTGTCTGTCAGGCCAGAGAACTACTAGCAGCCAAACTCCTGCTTCTCTCACTGTGTGTCTGTCAGGCCAGAGAACTACTAGCAGCCAAACTCCTGCTTCTCGCACTGTGTGTCAGGCCAGAAAACTACTAGCAGCCAAACTCCTGCTTCTCTCACTGTGTGTCAGGCCAGAGAACTACTAGCAGCCAAACTCCTGCTTCTCTCACTGTGTGTCTGTCAGGCCAGAGAACTACTAGCAGCCAAACTCCTGCTTCTCTCACTGTGTGTCTGTCAGGCCAGAGAACTACTAGCAGCCAAACTCCTGCTTCTCTCACTGTGTGTCTGTCAGGCCAGAGAACTACTAGCAGCCAAACTCCTGCTTCTCTCACTGTCTGTCTGCCAGACCAGAGAACTACTAGCAGCCAATCTCCTGCTTCTCTCACTGTGTGTCTGTCAGACCAGAGAACTATTAGCAGCCAAACTCCTGCTTCTCTCACTGTGTGTCTGTCAGGCCAGAGAACTACTAGCAGCCAAACTCCTGCTTCTCTCACTGTGTGCCTGTCTGCCAGGCCAGAGAACTACTAGCAGCCAAACTCCTGCTTCTCTCACTGTGTGTCTGTCTGCCAGGCCAGAGAACTACTAGCAGCCAAACTCCTGCTTCTCTCACTGTGTGTCTGTCTGCCAGGCCAGAGAACTACTAGCAGCCAAACTCCTGCTTCTCTCACTGTGTGTCTGTCTGCCAGGCCAGAGAACTACTAGCAGCCAAACTCCTGCTTCTCTCACTGTGTGTCTGTCAGGCCAGAGAACAACTAGCAGCCAAACTCCTGCTTCTCTCACTGTGTGTCTGTCAGGCCAGAGAACTACTAGCAGCCAAACTCCTGCTTCTCTCACTGTCTGTCTGTCTGTCTGCCAGGCCAGAGAACTACTAGCAGCCAAACTCCTGCTTCTCTCACTGTGTGTCTGTCAGGCCAGAGAACTACTAGCAGCCAAACTCCTGCTTCTCTCACTGTGTGTCTGCCAGGCCAGAGAACTACTAGCAGCCAAACTCCTGCTTCTCTCACTGTGTGTCTGCCAGGCCAGAGAACTACTAGCAGCCAAACTCCTGCTTCTCTCACTGTGTGTCTGCCAGACCAGAGAACTACTAGCAGCCAAACTCCTGCTTCTCTCACTGTGTGTCTGTCAGGCCAGAGAACTACTAGCAGCCAAACTCCTGCTTCTCTCACTGTCTGTCTGCCAGGCCAGAGAACTACTAGCAGCCAAACTCCTGCTTCTCTCACTGTGTGTCTGTCAGGCCAGAGAACTACTAGCAGCCAAACTCCTGCTTCTCTCACTGTGTGTCAGGCCAGAAAACTACTAGCAGCCAAACTCCTGCTTCTCTCACTGTGTGTCTGTCTGCCAGGCCAGAGAACTACTAGCAGCCAAACTCCTGCTTCTCTCACTGTGTGTCTGTCAGACCAGAGAACTACTAGCAGCCAAACTTCTGCTTCTCTCACTATGTGTCTGCCAGACAACTACTAGCAGCCAAACTCCTGCTTCTCTCACTGTGTGTCTGTCAGACCAGATAACTACTAGCAGCCAAACTCCTGCTTCTCTCACTGTCTGTCTGTCTGTCTGTCTGCCAGACGAGAGAACTACTAGCAGCCAAACTCCTGCTTCTCTCACTGTCTGTCTGCCAGACCAGAGAACTACTAGCAGCCAAACTCCTGCTTCTCTCACTGTGTGTCTGTCTGCCAGGCCAGAGAACTACTAGCAGCCAAACTCCTGCTTCTCTCACTGTGTGTCTGTCAGACCAGAGAACTATTAGCAGCCAAACTCCTGCTTCTCTCACTGTGTGTCTGTCTGCCAGGCCAGAGAACTACTAGCAGCCAAACTCCTGCTTCTCTCACTGTGTGTCTGTCAGACCAGAGAACTATTAGCAGCCAAACTCCTGCTTCTCTCACTGTGTGTCTGTCAGACCAGAGAACTACTAGCAGCCAAACTCCTGCTTCTCTCACTATGTGTCTGCCAGACCAGATAACTACTAGCAGCCAAACTCCTGCTTCTCTCACTGTGTGTCTGTCAGGCCAGAGAACTACTAGCAGCCAAACTCCTGCTTCTCTCACTGTCTGTCTGCCAGGCCAGAGAAATACTAGCAGCCAAACTCCTGCTTCTCTCACTGTGTGTCTGTCAGGCCAGAGAACTACTAGCAGCCAAACTCCTGCTTCTCTCACTGTGTGTCTGTCAGGCCAGAAAACTACTAGCAGCCAAACTCCTGCTTCTCTCACTGTGTGTCTGTCAGGCCAGAGAACTACTAGCAGCCAAACTCCTGCTTCTTTCACTGTGTGTCTGTCAGGCCAGAGAACTACTAGCAGCCAAACTCCTGCTTCTCTCACTGTGTGCCTGTCTGCCAGGCCAGAGAACTACTAGCAGCCAAACTCCTGCTTCTCTCACTGTGTGTCTGTCTGCCAGGCCAGAGAACTACTAGCAGCCAAACTCCTGCTTCTCTCACTGTGTGTCTGTCTGCCAGGCCAGAGAACTACTAGCAGCCAAACTCCTGCTTCTCTCACTGTGTGTCTGTCTGCCAGGCCAGAGAACTACTAGCAGCCAAACTCCTGCTTCTCTCACTGTGTGTCTGTCTGCCAGGCCAGAGAACTACTAGCAGCCAAACTCCTGCTTCTCTCACTGTGTGTCTGTCTGCCAGGCCAGAGAACTACTAGCAGCCAAACTCCTGCTTCTCTCACTGTGTGTCTGTCTGCCAGGCCAGAGAACTACTAGCAGCCAAACTCCTGCTTCTCTCACTGTGTGTCTGTCAGGCCAGAGAACTACTAGCAGCCAAACTCCTGCTTCTCTCACTGTGTGTCTGTCAGGCCAGAGAACTACTAGCAGCCAAACTCCTGCTTCTCTCACTGTGTGTCTGTCAGACCAGAGAACTACTAGCAGCCAAACTCCTGCTTCTCTCACTGTGTGTCTGTCAGGCCAGAGAACTACTAGCAGCCAAACTCCTGCTTCTCTCACTGTCTGTCTGCCAGACCAGAGAACTACTAGCAGCCAATCTCCTGCTTCTCTCACTGTGTGTCTGTCAGGCCAGAGAACTACTAGCAGCCAAACTCCTGCTTCTCTCACTGTGTGTCTGTCAGGCCAGAGAACTACTAGCAGCCAAACTCCTGCTTCTCTCACTGTGGGCTGTCTGCCAGGCCAGAGAACTACTAGCAGCCAAACTCCTGCTTCTCTCACTGTGTGTCTGTCTGCCAGGCCAGAGAACTACTAGCAGCCAAACTCCTGCTTCTCTCACTGTGTGTCTGTCTGCCAGGCCAGAGAACTACTAGCAGCCAAACTCCTGCTTCTCTCACTGTGTGTCTGTCTGCCAGGCCAGAGAACTACTAGCAGCCAAACTCCTGCTTCTCTCACTGTGTGTCTGTCTGCCAGGCCAGAGAACTACTAGCAGCCAAACTCCTGCTTCTCTCACTGTGTGTCTGTCAGGCCAGAGAACAACTAGCAGCCAAACTCCTGCTTCTCTCACTGTGTGTCTGTCAGGCCAGAGAACTACTAGCAGCCAAACTCCTGCTTCTCTCACTGTGTGTCTGCCAGGCCAGAGAACTACTAGCAGCCAACTCCTGCTTCTCTCACTGTGTGTCTGTCAGACCAGAGAACTACTAGCAGCCAAACTCCTGCTTCTCTCACTGTGTGTCTGTCAGGCCAGAGAACTACTAGCAGCCAAACTCCTGCTTCTCTCACTGTGTGTCTGTCAGGCCAGAGAACTACTAGCAGCCAAACTCCTGCTTCTCTCACTGTGTGTCTGTCTGGCCAGAGAACTACTAGCAGCCAAACTCCTGCTTCTCTCACTGTGTGTCTGTCAGACCAGATAACTACTAGCAGCCAAACTCCTGCTTCTCTCACTGTGTGTCTGTCTGTTGCCAGAGAGAACTACTAGCAGCCAAACTCCTGCTTCTCTCACTGTGTGTCTGCCAGGCCAGAGAACTACTAGCAGCCAAACTCCTGCTTCTCTCACTGTGTGTCTGTCTGCCAGGCCAGAGAACTACTAGCAGCCAAACTCCTGCTTCTCTCACTGTGTGTCTGCCAGGCCAGAGAACTACTAGCAGCCAAACTCCTGCTTCTCTCACTGTGTGTCTGTCAGGCCAGAGAACTACTAGCAGCCAAACTCCTGCTTCTCTCACTGTGTGTCTGTCAGGCCAGAGAACTACTAGCAGCCAAACTCCTGCTTCTCTCACTGTGTGTCTGTCAGGCCAGAGAACTACTAGCAGCCAAACTCCTGCTTCTCTCACTGTGTGCCTGTCTGCCAGGCCAGAGAACTACTAGCAGCCAAACTCCTGCTTCTCTCACTGTGTGTCTGTCTGCCAGGCCAGAGAACTACTAGCAGCCAAACTCCTGCTTCTCTCACTGTGTGTCTGTCTGCCAGGCCAGAGAACTACTAGCAGCCAAACTCCTGCTTCTCTCACTGTGTGTCTGTCGCCAGGCCAGAGAACTACTAGCAGCCAAACTCCTGCTTCTCTCACTGTCTGTCTGTCAGGCCAGAGAACTACTAGCAGCCAAACTCCTGCTTCTCTCACTGTGTGTCTGCCAGACCAGAGAACTACTAGCAGCCAAACTCCTGCTTCTCTCACTGTGTGTCTGCCAGGCCAGAGAACTACTAGCAGCCAAACTCCTGCTTCTCTCACTGTGTGTCTGTCAGGCCAGAGAACTACTAGCAGCCGAACTCCTGCTTCTCTCACTGTGTGTCTGCCAGACCAGAGAAACTACTAGCAGCCAAACTCCTGCTTCTCTCACTGTGTGTCTGCCAGGCCAGAGAACTACTAGCAGCCAAACTCCTGCTTCTCTCACTGTGTGTCTGTCAGGCCAGAGAACTACTAGCAGCCAAACTCCTGCTTCTCTCACTGTGTGTCTGCCAGGCCAGAGAACTACTAGCAGCCAAACTCCTGCTTCTCTCACTGTGTGTCTGCCAGGCCAGAGAACTACTAGCAGCCACACTCCTGCTTCTCTCACTGTGTGTCTGTCTGCCAGACCAGAGAACTACTAGCAGCCAAACTCCTGCTTCTCTCACTGTGTGGCTGTCTGTCAGGCCAGAGAACTACTAGCAGCCAAACTCCTGCTTCTCTCACTGTGTGTCTGTCAGGCCAGAGAACTACTAGCAGCCAAACTCCTGCTTCTCTCACTGTGTGTCAGGCCAGAAAACTACTAGCAGCCAAACTCCTGCTTCTCTCACTGTGTGTCAGGCCAGAGAACTACTAGCAGCCAAACTCCTGCTTCTCTCACTGTGTGTCTGTCAGGCCAGAGAACTACTAGCAGCCAAACTCCTGCTTCTCTCACTGTGTGTCTGTCTGCCAGGCCAGAGAACTACTAGCAGCCATAACTCCTGCTTATCTCACTGTGTGTCTGTCTGCCAGGCGAAAGAACTACTAGCAGCCAAACTCCTGCTTCTCTCACTGTGTGTCTGTCAGGCCAGAGAACTACTAGCAGCCAAACTCCTGCTTCTCTCACTGTGTGTCTGTCTGCCAGGCCAGAGAACTACTAGCAGCCAAACTCCTGCTTCTCTCACTGTGTGTCTGTCTGCCAGGCCAGAGAACTACTAGCAGCCAAACTCCTGCTTCTCTCACTGTGTGTCTGTCAGGCCAGAGAACTACTAGCAGCCAAACTCCTGCTTCTCTCACTGTGTGTCTGCCAGGCCAGAGAACTACTAGCAGCCAAACTCCTGCTTCTCTCACTGTGTGTCTGTCAGGCCAGAGAACTACTAGCAGCCAAACTCCTGCTTCTCTCACTGTGTGTCTGTCAGGCCAGAGAACTACTAGCAGCCAAACTCCTGCTTCTCTCACTGTCTGTCTGTCTGCCAGACCAGAGAACTACTAGCAGCCAAACTCCTGCTTCTCTCACTGTGTGTCTGTCTGCCAGGCCAGAGAACTACTAGCAGCCAAACTCCTGCTTCTCTCACTGTGTGTCTGTCTGCCAGACCAGAGAACTACTAGCAGCCAAACTCCTGCTTCTCTCACTGTGGCTGTCTGCCAGGCCAGAGAACTACTAGCAGCCAAACTCCTGCTTCTCTCACTGTGGTGTCTGCCAGGCCAGAGAACTACTAGCAGCCAAACTCCTGCTTCTCTCACTGTGGTGTCTGCCAGGCCAGAGAACTACTAGCAGCCAAACTCCTGCTTCTCTCACTGATGTGTCTGTCAGGCCAGAGAACTACTAGCAGCCAAACTCCTGCTTCTCTCACTGTGGTGTCTGCCAGGCCAGAGAACTACTAGCAGCCAAACTCCTGCTTCTCTCACTGTGTGTCTGTCAGGCCAGAGAACTACTAGCAGCCAAACTCCTGCTTCTCTCACTGTGTTTGTCTGCCAGGCCAGAGAACTACTAGCAGCCAAACTCCTGCTTCTCTCACTGTGTGTCTGCCAGGCCAGAGAACTACTAGCAGCCAAACTCCTGCTTCTCTCACTGTGTGTCTGTCAGACCAGAGAACTACTAGCAGCCAAACTCCTGCTTCTCTCACTGTGTGTCTGTCAGGCCAGAGAACTACTAGCAGCCAAACTCCTGCTTCTCTCACTGTCTGTCTGCCAGGCCAGAGAACTACTAGCAGCCAAACTCCTGCTTCTCTCACTGTGTGTCTGCCAGGCCAGAGAACTACTAGCAGCCAAACTCCTGCTTCTCTCACTGTGTGTCTGTCTGCCAGGCCAGAGAACTACTAGCAGCCAAACTCCTGCTTCTCTCACTGTGTGTCTGTCTGCCAGGCCAGAGAACTACTAGCAGCCAAACTCCTGCTTCTCTCACTGTGTGTCTGTCTGCCAGGCCAGAGAACTACTAGCAGCCAAACTCCTGCTTCTCTCACTGTGTGTCTGTCTGCCAGGCCAGAGAACTACTAGCAGCCAAACTCCTGCTTCTCTCACTGTGTGTCTGTCTGCCAGGCCAGAGAACTACTAGCAGCCAAACTCCTGCTTCTCTCACTGTGTGTCTGTCAGGCCAGAGAACAACTAGCAGCCAAACTCCTGCTTCTCTCACTGTGTGTCTGCCAGGCCAGAGAACTACTAGCAGCCAAACTCCTGCTTCTCTCACTGTGTGTCTGCCAGACCAGAGAACTACTAGCAGCCAAACTCCTGCTTCTCTCACTGTGTGTCTGTCAGGCCAGAGAACTACTAGCAGCCAAACTCCTGCTTCTCTCACTGTGTGTCTGCCAGACCAGAGAACTACTAGCAGCCAAACTCCTGCTTCTCTCACTGTGTGTCTGTCTGTCAGGCCAGAGAACTACTAGCAGCCAAACTCCTGCTTCTCTCACTGTGTGTCTGTCAGGCCAGAGAACTACTAGCAGCCAAACTCCTGCTTCTCTCACGTGTGTCTGTCAGGCCAGAGAACTACTAGCAGCCAAACTCCTGCTTCTCTCACTGTGTGCTGTCAGGCCAGAGAACTACTAGCAGCCAAACTCCTGCTTCTCTCACTGTGTGTCTGTCAGGCCAGAGAAACTACTAGCAGCCAAACTCCTGCTTCTCTCACTGTGTGTCTGTCAGGCCAGAGAACTACTAGCAGCCAAACTCCTGCTTCTCTCACTGTGTGTCTGTCTGCCAGGCCAGAGAACTACTAGCAGCCAAACTCCTGCTTCTCTCACTGTGTGTCTGTCTGCCAGGCCAGAGAACTACTAGCAGCCAAACTCCTGCTTCTCTCACTGTGTGTCTGTCTGCCAGGCCAGAGAACTACTAGCAGCCAAACTCCTGCTTCTCTCACTGTGTGTCTGTCTGCCAGGCCAGAGAACTACTAGCAGCCAAACTCCTGCTTCTCTCACTGTGTGTCTGTCTGCCAGGCCAGAGAACTACTAGCAGCCAAACTCCTGCTTCTCTCACTGTGTGTCTGTCTGCCAGGCCAGAGAACTACTAGCAGCCAAACTCCTGCTTCTCTCACTGTGTGTCTGTCTGCCAGGCCAGAGAACTACTAGCAGCCAAACTCCTGCTTCTCTCACTGTGTCTGTCAGGCCAGAGAACTACTAGCAGCCAAACTCCTGCTTCTCTCACTGTGTGTCTGCCAGACCAGAGAACTACTAGCAGCCAAACTCCTGCTTCTCTCACTGTGTGTCTGTCAGGCCAGAGAACTACTAGCAGCCAAACTCCTGCTTCTCTCACTGTGTGTCTGCCAGGCCAGAGAACTACTAGCAGCCAAACTCCTGCTTCTCTCACTGTCTGTCTGCCAGACCAGAGAACTACTAGCAGCCAAACTCCTGCTTCTCTCACTGTGTGTCTGTTGCAGGCCAGAGAACTACTAGCAGCCAAACTCCTGCTTCTCTCACTGTGTGTCTGTCTGCCAGGCCAGAGAACTACTAGCAGCCAAACTCCTGCTTCTCTCACTGTGTGTCTGTCAGGCCAGAGAACTACTAGCAGCCAAACTCCTGCTTCTCTCACTGTGTGTCTGTCTGCCAGGCCAGAGAACTACTAGCAGCCAAACTCCTGCTTCTCTCACTGTGTGTCTGTCTGCCAGGCCAGAGAACTACTAGCAGCCAAACTCCTGCTTCTCTCACTGTGGTCTGTCTGCCAGGCCAGAGAACTACTAGCAGCCAAACTCCTGCTTCTCTCACTGTGTGTCTGTCTGCCAGGCCAGAGAACTACTAGCAGCCAAACTCCTGCTTCTCTCACTGTGTGTCTGCCAGGCCAGAGAACTACTAGCAGCCAAACTCCTGCTTCTCTCACTGTGTGTCTGTCTGCCAGGCCAGAGAACTACTAGCAGCCAAACTCCTGCTTCTCTCACTGTGTGTCTGTCAGGCCAGAGAACTACTAGCAGCCAAACTCCTGCTTCTCTCACTGTGTCTGCCAGACCAGAGAACTACTAGCAGCCAAACTCCTGCTTCTCTCACTGTGTGTCTGTCAGGCCAGAGAACTACTAGCAGCCAAACTCCTGCTTCTCTCACTGTGTGTCTGCCAGGCCAGAGAACTACTAGCAGCCAAACTCCTGCTTCTCTCACTGTGTGTCTGCCAGGCCAGAAAACTACTAGCAGCCAAACTCCTGCTTCTCTCACTGTGTGTCTGTCTGCCAGGCCAGAGAACTACTAGCAGCCAAACTCCTGCTTCTCTCACTGTGTGTCTGTCCCAGGCCAGAGAACTACTAGCAGCCAAACTCCTGCTTCTCTCACTGTGTGTCTGTCTGCCAGGCCAGAGAACTACTAGCAGCCAAACTCCTGCTTCTCTCACTGTGTGTCTGTCTGCCAGGCCAGAGAACTACTAGCAGCCAAACTCCTGCTTCTCTCACTGTGTGTCTGTCTGCCAGGCCAGAGAACTACTAGCAGCCAAACTCCTGCTTCTCTCAATGTGTGTCTGTCAGGCCTGAGAACAACTAGCAGCCAAACTCCTGCTTCTCTCACGTGTGTCTGCCAGGCCAGAGAACTACTAGCAGCCAAACTCCTGCTTCTCTCACTGTGTGTCTGCCAGACCAGAGAACTACTAGCAGCCAAACTCCTGCTTCTCTCACTGTGTGTCTGTCAGGCCAGAGAACTACTAGCAGCCAAACTCCTGCTTCTCTCACTGTCTGTCTGCCAGACCAGAGAACTACTAGCAGCCAAATCTCCTGCTTCTCTCACTGTCTGTCTGTCTGTCTGTCTGCCAGACGAGAGAACTACTAGCAGCCAAACTCCTGCTTCTCTCACTGTCTGTCTGCCAGGCCAGAGAACTACTAGCAGCCAAACTCCTGCTTCTCTCACTGTGTGTCTGTCAGGCCAGAGAACTACTAGCAGCCAAACTCCTGCTTCTCTCACTGTCTGTCTGCCAGACCAGAGAACTACTAGCAGCCAAACTCATGCTTCTCTCACTGACTGTCTGTCTGCCAGACCAGAGAACTACTAGCAGCCAAACTCCTGCTTCTCTCACTGTCTGTCTGCCAGACCAGAGAACTACTAGCAGCCAATCTCCTGCTTCTCTCACTGTGTGTCTGTCAGACCAGAGAACTATTAGCAGCCAAACTCCTGCTTCTCTCACTGTGTGTCTGCCAGGCCAGAGAACTACTAGCAGCCAAACTCCTGCTTCTCTCACTGTCTGTCTGCCAGACCAGAGAACTACTAGCAGCCAAACTTCTGCTTCTCTCACTGTGTGTCTGCCAGGCCAGAGAACTACTAGCAGCCAAACTCCTGCTTCTCTCACTGTGTGTCTGTCAGGCCAGAGAACTACTAGCAGCCAAACTCCTGCTTCTCTCACTGTGTGTCAGGCCAGAAAACTACTAGCAGCCAAACTCCTGCTTCTCTCACTGTGTGTCTGTCAGGCCAGAGAAACTACTAGCAGCCAAACTCCTGCTTCTCTCACTGTGTGTCTGTCAGGCCAGAGAACTACTAGCAGCCAAACTCCTGCTTCTCTCACTGTGTGCCTGTCTGCCAGGCCAGAGAACTACTAGCAGCCAAACTCCTGCTTCTCTCACTGTGTGTCTGTCTGCCAGGCCAGAGAACTACTAGCAGCCAAACTCCTGCTTCTCTCACTGTGTGTCTGTCTGCCAGGCCAGAGAACTACTAGCAGCCAAACTCCTGCTTCTCTCACTGTGTGTCTGTCTGCCAGGCCAGAGAACTACTAGCAGCCAAACTCCTGCTTCTCTCACTGTGTGTCTGTCTGCCAGGCCAGAGAACTACTAGCAGCCAAACTCCTGCTTCTCTCACTGTGTGTCTGTCTGCCAGGCCAGAGAACTACTAGCAGCCAAACTCCTGCTTCTCTCACCGTGTGTCTGTCTGCCAGGCCAGAGAACTACTAGCAGCCAAACTCCTGCTTCTCTCACTGTGTGTCTGTCAGGCCAGAGAACAACTAGCAGCCAAACTCCTGCTTCTCTCACTGTGTCTGCCAGACCAGAGAACTACTAGCAGCCAAACTCCTGCTTCTCTCACTGTGTGTCTGTCAGGCCAGAGAACTACTAGCAGCCAAACTCCTGCTTCTCTCACTGTGTGTCTGCCAGACCAGAGAACTACTAGCAGCCAAACTCCTGCTTCTCTCACTGTCTGTCTGCCAGGCCAGAGAACTACTAGCAGCCAAACTCCTGCTTCTCTCACTGTGTGTCTGTCTGCCAGGCCAGAGAACTACTAGCAGCCAAACTCCTGCTTCTCTCACTGTGTGTCTGTCTGCCAGGCCAGAGAACTACTAGCAGCCAAACTCCTGCTTCTCTCACTGTGTGTCTGTCAGGCCAGAGAACTACTAGCAGCCAAACTCCTGCTTCTCTCACTGTGTGTCTGTCTGCCAGGCCAGAGAACTACTAGCAGCCAAACTCCTGCTTCTCTCACTGTGTGTCTGTGCCAGGCCAGAGAACTACTAGCAGCCAAACTCCTGCTTCTCTCACTGTGTGTCTGCCAGGCCAGAGAACTACTAGCAGCCAAACTCCTGCTTCTCTCACTGTGTGTCTGTCTGCCAGGCCAGAGAACTACTAGCAGCCAAACTCCTGCTTCTCTCACTGTGTGTCTGTCAGGCCAGAGAACTACTAGCAGCCAAACTCCTGCTTCTCTGACTGTGTCTGCCAGACCAGAGAACTACTAGCAGCCAAACTCCTGCTTCTCTCACTGTGTGTCTGTCAGGCCAGAGAACTACTAGCAGCCAAACTCCTGCTTCTCTCACTGTGTGTCTGTCAGGCCAGAAAACTACTAGCAGCCAAACTCCTGCTTCTCTCACTGTGTGTCTGTCTGCCAGGCCAGAGAACTACTAGCAGCCAAACTCCTGCTTCTCTCACTGTGTGCCTGTCTGCCGGGCCAGAGAACTACTAGCAGCCAAACTCCTGCTTCTCTCACTGTGTGTCTGTCTGCCAGGCCAGAGAACTACTAGCAGCCAAACTCCTGCTTCTCTCACTGTGTGTCTGTCTGCCAGGCCAGAGAACTACTAGCAGCCAAACTCCTGCTTCTCTCACTGTGTGTCTGTCTGCCAGGCCAGAGAACTACTAGCAGCCAAACTCCTGCTTCTCTCACTGTGTGTCTGTCAGGCCAGAGAACAACTAGCAGCCAAACTCCTGCTTCTCTCACTGTGTGTCTGTCAGACCAGAGAACTACTAGCAGCCAAACTCCTGCTTCTCTCACTGTGTGTCTGCCAGGCCAGAGAACTACTAGCAGCCAAACTCCTGCTTCTCTCACTGTCTGTCTGCCAGACCAGAGAACTACTAGCAGCCAAACTCCTGCTTCTCTCACTGTGTGTCTGCCAGACCAGAGAACTACTAGCAGCCAAACTCCTGCTTCTCTCACTGTGTGTCTGTCTGCCAGGCCAGAGAACTACTAGCAGCCAAACTCCTGCTTCTCTCACTGCGTGTCTGTCTGCCAGGCCAGAGAACTACTAGCAGCCAAACTCCTGCTTCTCTCACGTGTGTGTCTGCCAGGCCAGAGAACTACTAGCAGCCAAACTCCTGCTTCTCTCACTGTGTGTCTGTCTGCCAGGCCAGAGAACTACTAGCAGCCAAACTCCTGCTTCTCTCACTGTGTGTCTGTCTGCCAGGCCAGAGAACTACTAGCAGCCAAACTCCTGCTTCTCTCACTGTGCGTCTGTCTGCCAGGCCATAGAACTACTAGCAGCCAAACTCCTGCTTCTCTCACTGTGTGTCTGTCAGGCCAGAGAACTACTAGCAGCCAAACTCCTGCTTCTCTGACTGTGTCTGCCAGACCAGAGAACTACTAGCAGCCAAACTCCTGCTTCTCTCACTGTGTGTCTGTCAGGCCAGAGAACTACTAGCAGCCAATCTCCTGCTTCTCTCACTGTGTGTCTGTCAGACCAGAGAACTACTAGCAGCCAAACTCCTGCTTCTCTCACTGTCTGTCTGTCTGCCAGACCAGAGAACTACTAGCAGCCAAACTCCTGCTTCTCTCACTGTGTGTCTGTCTGCCAGGCCAGAGAACAACAAGCAGCCAATATCCTGCTTCTCTCACTGTGTGTCTGCCAGACCAGAAAACAACTAGCAGCCAAACTCCTGCTTCTCTCACTGTGTGGCTGTCTGTCAGGCGAGAGAACTACTAGCAGCCAAACTCCTGCTTCTCTCACTGTGTGTCTGTCTGTCAGGCCAGAGAACTACTAGCAGCCAATCCCCTGCTTCTCTCACTGTGTGTCTGTCTGCCAGGCCAGAGAACTACTAGCAGCCAAACTCCTGCTTCTCTCACTGTGTGTCTGTCAGGCCAGAAAACTACTAGCAGCCAAACTCCTGCTTCTCTCACTGTGTGTCTGTCAGGCCAGAGAACTACTAGCAGCCAAACTCCTGCTTCTCTCACTGCTCGTGTCTGTCTGCCAGGCCAGAGAACTACTAGCAGCCAAACTCCTGCTTCTCTCACTGTGTGTCTGTCTGCCAGGCCAGAGAACTACTAGCAGCCAAACTCCTGCTTCTCTCACTGTGTGTCTGTCTGCCAGGCCAGAGAACTACTAGCAGCCAAACTCCTGCTTCTCTCACTGCGTGTCTGTCTGCCAGGCCAGAGAACTACTAGCAGCCAAACTCCTGCTTCTCTCACTGTGTGTCTGTCTGCCAGGCCAGAGAACTACTAGCAGCCAAACTCCTGCTTCTCTCACTGTGTGTCTGTCTGCCAGGCCAGAGAACTACTAGCAGCCAAACTCCTGCTTCTCTCACTGTGTGTCTGTCTGCCAGGCCAGAGAACTACTAGCAGCCAAACTCCTGCTTCTCTCACTGTGCGTCTGTCTGCCAGGCCATAGAACTACTAGCAGCCAAACTCCTGCTTCTCTCACTGTGTGTCTGTCAGGCCAGAGAACTACTAGCAGCCAAACTCCTGCTTCTCTCACTGTGTGTCAGGCCAGAGAACTACTAGCAGCCAAACTCCTGCTTCTCTCACTGTGTGTCTGTCAGGCCAGAGAACTACTAGCAGCCAATCTCCTGCTTCTCTCACTGTGTGTCTGTCAGACCAGAGAACTACTAGCAGCCAAACTCCTGCTTCTCTCACTGTCTGTCTGTCTGCCAGGCCAGAGAACTACTAGCAGCCAAACTCCTGCTTCTCTCACTGTGTGTCTGCCAGGCCAGAGAACTACTAGCAGCCAAACTCCTGCTTCTCTCACTGTGTGGCTGTCTGTCAGGCCAGAGAACTACTAGCAGCCAAACTCCTGCTTCTCTCACTGTGTGTCTGTCTGTCAGGCCAGAGAACTACTAGCAGCCAATCCCCTGCTTCTCTCACTGTGTCTGTCTGCCAGGCCAGAGAACTACTAGCAGCCAAACTCCTGCTTCTCTCACTGTGTGTCTGTCAGGCCAGAAAACTACTAGCAGCCAAACTCCTGCTTCTCTCACTGTGTGTCTGTCAGGCCAGAGAACTACTAGCAGCCAAACTCCTGCTTCTCTCACTGTCTGTCTGTCTGTCTGTCTGCCAGACCAGAGAACTACTAGCAGCCAAACTCCTGCTTCTCTCACTGTGTGTCTGTCTGCCAGGCCAGAGAACTACTAGCAGCCAAACTCCTGCTTCTCTCACTGTGTGTCTGTCTGCCAGGCCAGAGAACTACTAGCAGCCAAACTCCTGCTTCTCTCACTGTGTGTCTGTCTGCCAGGCCAGAGAACTACTAGCAGCCAAACTCCTGCTTCTCTCACTGTGTGTCTGCCAGGCCAGAGAACTACTAGCAGCCAAACTCCTGCTTCTCTCACTGTGTGTCTGCCAGGCCAGAGAACTACTAGCAGCCAAACTCCTGCTTCTCTCACTGTGTGGCTGTCTGTCAGGCCAGAGAACTACTAGCAGCCAAACTCCTGCTTCTCTCACTGTGTGTCTGTCTGTCAGGCCAGAGAACTACTAGCAGCCAATCCCCTGCTTCTCTCACTGTGTGTCTGTCTGCCAGGCCAGAGAACTACTAGCAGCCAAACTCCTGCTTCTCTCACTGTGTGTCTGTCAGGCCAGAAAACTACTAGCAGCCAAACTCCTGCTTCTCTCACTGTCTGTCTGTCTGTCTGTCTGCCAGACCAGAGAACTACTAGCAGCCAAACTCCTGCTTCTCTCACTGTGTGTCTGTCTGCCAGACCAGAAAACAACTAGCAGCCAAACTCCTGCTTCTCTCACTGTGTGTCTGTCTGCCAGGCCAGAGAACTACTAGCAGCCAAACTCCTGCTTCTCTCACTGTGTGTCTGCCAGACCAGAGAACTACTAGCAGCCAAACTCCTGCTTCTCTCACTGTGTGGCTGTCTGTCAGGCCAGAGAACTACTAGCAGCAAAACTCCTGCTTCTCTCACTGTGTGTCTGTCAGGCCAGAGAACTACTAGCAGCCAAACTCCTGCTTCTCGCACTGTGTGCTGTCAGGCCAGAGAAACTACTAGCAGCCAAACTCCTGCTTCTCTCACTGTGTGTTGTCAGGCCAGAGAACTACTAGCAGCCAAACTCCTGCTTCTCTCACTGTGTGTCTGTCTGCCAGGCCAGAGAACTACTAGCAGCCAAACTCCTGCTTCTCTCACTGTGTGTCTGTCAAGCCAGAAGACCAACTAGCAGCCAAACTCCTGCTTCTCTCACTGTGTCTGCCAGACCAGAGAACTACTAGCAGCCAAACTCCTGCTTCTCTCACTGTGTGTCTGTCAGGCCAGAGAACTACTAGCAGCCAATCTCCTGCTTCTCTCACTGTGTGTCTGTCAGACCAGAGAACTACTAGCAGCCAAACTCCTGCTTCTCTCACTGTCTGTCTGTCTGCCAGACCAGAGAACTACTAGCAGCCAAACTCCTGCTTCTCTCACTGTGTGTCTGCCAGACCAGAAAACAACTAGCAGCCAAACTCCTGCTTCTCTCACTGTGTGGCTGTCTGTCAGGCGAGAGAACTACTAGCAGCCAAACTCCTGCTTCTCTCACTGTGTGTCTGTCTGTCAGGCCAGAGAACTACTAGCAGCCAATCCCCTGCTTCTCTCACTGTGTCTGTCTGCCAGGCCAGAGAACTACTAGCAGCCAAACTCCTGCTTCTCTCACTGTGTGTCTGCCAGGCCAGAGAACTACTAGCAGCCAAACTCCTGCTTCTCTCACTGTGTGTCTGTCAGGCCAGAGAACTACTAGCAGCCAAACTCCTGCTTCTCTCACTGTGTTCTGTCTGTCTGCCAGGCCAGAGAACTACTAGCTGCCAAACTCCTGCTTCTCTCACTGTGTGTCTGTCTGCCAGACCAGAAAACAACTAGCAGCCAAACTCCTGCTTCTCTCACTGTGTGTCTGTCTGCCAGGCCAGAGAACTACTAGCAGCCAAAATCCTGCTTCTCTCACTGTGTGTCTGTCTGCCAGGCCAGAGAACTACTAGCAGCCAAACTCCTGCTTCTCTCACTGTGTGTCTGCCAGGCCAGAGAACTACTAGCAGCCAAACTCCTGCTTCTCTCACTGTCTGTCTGCCAGGCCAGAAAACAACTAGCAGCCAAACTCCTGCTTCTCTCACTGTGTGGCTGTCTGTCAGGCCAGAGAACTACTAGCAGCCAAACTCCTGCTTCTCTCACTGTGTGTCTGTCTGTCAGGCCAGAGAACTACTAGCAGCCAATCCCCTGCTTCTCTCACTGTGTGTCTGTCTGCCAGGCCAGAGAACTACTAGCAGCCAAACTCCTGCTTCTCTCACTGTGTGTCTGTCAGGCCAGAGAACTACTAGCAGCCAAACTCCTGCTTCTCTCACTGTTGTGTCTGTCTGTCTGCCAGACCAGAGAACTACTAGCAGCCAAACTCCTGCTTCTCTCACTGTGTGTCTGTCTGCCAGACCAGAAAACAACTAGCAGCCAAACTCCTGCTTCTCTCACTGTGTGTCTGTCTGCCAGGCCAGAGAACTACTAGCAGCCAAACTCCTGCTTCTCTCACTGTGTGTCTGCCAGACCAGAGAACTACTAGCAGCCAAACTCCTGCTTCTCTCACTGTGTGGCTGTCTGTCAGGCCAGAGAACTACTAGCAGCCAAACTCCTGCTTCTCTCACTGTGTGTCTGTCAGGCCAGAGAACTACTAGCAGCCAAACTCCTGCTTCTCGCACTGTGTGTCAGGCCAGAAAACTACTAGCAGCCAAACTCCTGCTTCTCTCACTGTGTGTCAGGCCAGAGAACTACTAGCAGCCAAACTCCTGCTTCTCTCACTGTGTGTCTGTCTGCCAGGCCAGAGAACTACTAGCAGCCAAACTCCTGCTTCTCTCACTGTGTGTCTGTCAAGCCAGAGAACAACTAGCAGCCAAACTCCTGCTTCTCTCACTGTGTCTGCCAGACCAGAGAACTACTAGCAGCCAAACTCCTGCTTCTCTCACTGTGTGTCTGTCAGGCCAGAGAACTACTAGCAGCCAAACTCCTGCTTCTCTCACTGTGTGTCTGTCAGGCCAGAGAACTACTAGCAGCCAAACTCCTGCTTCTCTCACTGTCTGTCTGCCAGACCAGAGAACTACTAGCAGCCAATCTCCTGCTTCTCTCACTGTGTGTCTGTCAGGCCAGAGAACTACTAGCAGCCAAACTCCTGCTTCTCTCACTGTGTGTCTGTCAGGCCAGAGAACTACTAGCAGCCAAACTCCTGCTTCTCTCACTGTGTGCCTGTCTGCCAGGCCAGAGAACTACTAGCAGCCAAACTCCTGCTTCTCTCACTGTGTGTCTGTCTGCCAGGCCAGAGAACTACTAGCAGCCAAACTCCTGCTTCTCTCACTGTGTGTCTGTCTGCCAGGCCAGAGAACTACTAGCAGCCAAACTCCTGCTTCTCTCACTGTGTGTCTGTCAGGCCAGAGAACAACTAGCAGCCAAACTCCTGCTTCTCTCACTGTGTCTGCCAGGCCAGAGAACTACTAGCAGCCAAACTCCTGCTTCTCTCACGTGTGTCTGTCAGGCCAGAGATCTACTAGTAGCCAAACTCCTGCTTCTCTCACTGTGTGTCTGCCAGACCAGAGAACTACTAGCAGCCAATCTCCTGCTTCTCTCACTGTGTGTCTGTCAGACCAGAGAACTACTAGCAGCCAAACTCCTGCTTCTCTCACTGTGTGTCTGTCAGACCAGAGAACTACTAGCAGCCAAACTCCTGCTTCTCTCACTGTGTGTGTCTGCCAGGCCAGAGAACTACTAGCAGCCAAACTCCTGCTTCTCTCACTGTGTGTCTGCCAGACCAGAGAACTACTAGCAGCCAAACTCCTGCTTCTCTCACTGTGTGTCTGCCAGGCCAGAGAACTACTAGCAGCCAAACTCCTGCTTCTCTCACTGTGTGTCTGTCAGGCCAGAGAACTACTAGCAGCCAAACTCCTGCTTCTCTCACTGTCTGTCTGCCAGGCCAGAGAACTACTAGCAGCCAAACTCCTGCTTCTCTCACTGTCTGTCTGCCAGGCCAGAGAACTACTAGCAGCCAAACTCCTGCTTCTCTCACTGTGTGTCTGCCAGGCCAGAGAACTACTAGCAGCCAAACTCCTGCTTCTCTCACTGTGCGTCTGTCTGCCAGGCCATAGAACTACTAGCAGCCAAACTCCTGCTTCTCTCACTGTGTGTCTGTCAGGCCAGAGAACTACTAGCAGCCAAACTCCTGCTTCTCTGACTGCTGTCTGTCTGCCAGGCCAGAGAACTACTAGCAGCCAAACTCCTGCTTCTCTCACTGTGTGTCTGTCAGGCCAGAGAACTACTAGCAGCCAATCTCCTGCTTCTCTCACTGTGTGTCTGTCAGACCAGAGAACTACTAGCAGCCAAACTCCTGCTTCTCTCACTGTCTGTCTGTCTGTCTGTCTGTCTGTCTGTCTGCCAGACCAGAAAACAACTAGCAGCCAAACTCCTGCTTCTCTCACTGTGTGTCTGTCTGCCAGGCCAGAGAACTACTAGAAGCCAAACTCATGCTTCTCTCACTGTGTGTCTGCCTGCCAGTCCAGAGAACTACTAGCAGCCAAACTCCTGCTTCTCTCACTGTGTGTCTGCCAGGCCAGAGAACTACTAGCAGCCAAACTCCTGCTTCTCTCACTGTGTGTCTGCCAGGCCAGAGAACTACTAGCAGCCAAACTCCTGCTTCTCTCACTGTGTGTCTGTCTGCCAGGCCAGAGAACTACTAGCAGCCAAACTCCTGCTTCTCTCACTGTGTGTCTGTCTGCCAGGCCAGAGAACAACAAGCAGCCAATATCCTGCTTCTCTCACTGTGTGTCTGCCAGACCAGAAAACAACTAGCAGCCAAACTCCTGCTTCTCTCACTGTGTGTCTGTCTGTCAGGCCAGAGAACTACTAGCAGCCAAACTCCCTGCTTCTCTCACTGTGTGTCTGTCTGCCAGGCCAGAGAACTACTAGCAGCCAAACTCCTGCTTCTCTCACTGTGTGTCTGTCAGGCCAGAGAAACTACTAGCAGCCAAACTCCTGCTTCTCTCACTGCTGTGTCTGTGCCAGGCCAGAGAACTACTAGCAGCCAAACTCCTGCTTCTCTCACTGTGTGTCTGTCTGCCAGGCCAGACAACAACTAGCAGCCAAACTCCTGCTTCTCTCACTGTGTGTCTGTCTGCCAGGCCAGAGAACTACTAGCAGCCAAACTCCTGCTTCTCTCACTGTGGTGTCTGCCAGGCCAGAGAACTACTAGCAGCCAAACTCCTGCTTCTCTCACTGTGTGTCTGTCTGTCAGGCCAGAGAACTACTAGCAGCCAAACTCCTGCTTCTCTCACTGTGTGTCTGTCAGGCCAGAGAACTACTAGCAGCCAAACTCCTGCTTCTCTCACTGTGTGTCTGTCAGGCCAGAGAACTACTAGCAGCCAAACTCCTGCTTCTCTCACTGTGTGTCAGGCCAGAGAACTACTAGCAGCCAAACTCCTGCTTCTCTCACTGTGTGTCTGTCTGCCAGGCCAGAGAACTACTAGCAGCCAAACTCCTGCTTCTCTCACTGTGTGTCTGTCAAGCCAGAGAACAACTAGCAGCCAAACTCCTGCTTCTCTCACTGTGTCTGCCAGACCAGAGAACTACTAGCAGCCAAACTCCTGCTTCTCTCACTGTGTGTCTGTCAGGCCAGAGAACTACTAGCAGCCAAACTCCTGATTCTCTCACTGTGTGTCTGCCAGGCCAGAGAACTACTAGCAGCCAAACTCCTGCTTCTCTCACTGTCTGTCTGCCAGACCAGAGAACTACTAGCAGCCAATCTCCTGCTTCTCTCACTGTGTGTCTGTCAGGCCAGAGAACTACTAGCAGCCAAACTCCTGCTTCTCTCACTGTGTGTCTGTCAGGCCAGAGAACTACTAGCAGCCAAACTCCTGCTTCTCTCACTGTGTGTCTGTCTGCCAGGCCAGAGAACTACTAGCAGCCAAACTCCTGCTTCTCTCACTGTGTGTCTGTCTGCCAGGCCAGAGAACTACTAGCAGCCAAACTCCTGCTTCTCTCACTGTGTGTCTGTCTGCCAGGCCAGAGAACTACTAGCAGCCAAACTCCTGCTTCTCTCACTGTGTGTCTGTCTGCCAGGCCAGAGAACTACTAGCAGCCAAACTCCTGCTTCTCTCACTGTGTTCTGTCTGTCAGGCCAGAGAACAACTAGCAGCCAAACTCCTGCTTCTCTCACTGTGTCTGCCAGACCAGAGAACTACTAGCAGCCAAACTCCTGCTTCTCTCACTGTGTGTCTGTCAGGCCAGAGAACTACTAGCAGCCAAACTCCTGCTTCTCTCACTGTGTGTCTGCCAGACCAGAGAACTACTAGCAGCCAATCTCCTGCTTCTCTCACTGTGTGTCTGTCAGGCCAGAGAACTACTAGCAGCCAAACTCCTGCTTCTCTCACTGTGTGTCTGTCAGGCCAGAGAACTACTAGCAGCCAAACTCCTGCTTCTCTCACTGTGTGTCTGCCAGGCCAGAGAACTACTAGCAGCCAAACTCCTGCTTCTCTCACTGTGTGTCTGTCAGACCAGAGAACTACTAGCAGCCAAACTTCTGCTTCTCTCACTATGTGTCTGCCAGGCCAGAGAACTACTAGCAGCCAAACTCCTGCTTCTCTCACTGTGTGTCTGTCAGGCCAGAGAACTACTAGCAGCCAAACTCCTGCTTCTCTCACTGGGGCTGTCTGTCTGCCAGACGAGAGAACTACTAGCAGCCAAACTCCTGCTTCTCTCACTGTCTGTCTGTCTGTCTGTCTGCCAGACCAGAGAACTACTAGCAGCCAAACTCCTGCTTCTCTCACTGTGTGTCTGCCAGACCAGAGAACTACTAGCAGCCAAACTCCTGCTTCTCTCACTGTGTGGCTGTCTGTCAGGCCAGAGAACTACTAGCAGCCAAACTCCTGCTTCTCTCACTGTGTGTCTGTCAGGCCAGAGAACTACTAGCAGCCAAACTCCTGCTTCTCTCACTGTGTGTCTGTCAGGCCAGAGAACAACTAGCAGCCAAACTCCTGCTTCTCTCACTGTGTGTCTGTCAGGCCAGAGAACTACTAGCAGCCAAACTCCTGCTTCTCTCACTGTGTGTCTGTCAGGCCAGAGAACTACTAGCAGCCAAACTCCTGCTTCTCTCACTGTGTGTCTGTCAGGCCAGAGAACTACTAGCAGCCAAACTCCTGCTTCTCTCACGGTGTCTGTCTGCCAGGCCAGAGAACTACTAGCAGCCAAACTCCTGCTTCTCTCACTGTGTGTCTGTCAGGCCAGAGAACTACTAGCAGCCAAACTCCTGCTTCTCTCACTGTGTGTCTGCCAGGCCAGAGAACTACTAGCAGCCAAACTCCTGCTTCTCTCACTGTGTGTCTGTCAGGCCAGAGAACTACTAGCAGCCAAACTCCTGCTTCTCTCACTGTGTGTCTGTCAGGCCAGAGAACTACTAGCAGCCAAACTCCTGCTTCTCTCACTGTGTGCCTGTCTGCCAGGCCAGAGAACTACTAGCAGCCAAACTCCTGCTTCTCTCACTGTGTGTCTGTCTGCCAGGCCAGAGAACTACTAGCAGCCAAACTCCTGCTTCTCTCACAGTGTGTCTGTCTGCCAGGCCAGAGAACTACTAGCAGCCAAACTCCTGCTTCTCTCACTGTGTGTCTGTCTGCCAGGCCAGAGAACTACTAGCAGCCAAACTCCTGCTTCTCTCACTGTGTGTCTGTGCAGGCCAGAGAACAACTAGCAGCCAAACTCCTGCTTCTCTCACTGTGTGTCTGCCAGACCAGAGAACTACTAGCAGCCAATCTCCTGCTTCTCTCACTGTGTGTCTGTCAGGCCAGAGAACTACTAGCAGCCAAACTCCTGCTTCTCTCACTGTGTGTCTGTCAGGCCAGAGAACTACTAGCAGCCAAACTCCTGCTTCTCTCACTGTGTGTCTGCCAGGCCAGAGAACTACTAGCAGCCAAACTCCTGCTTCTCTCACTGTCTGTCTGCCAGACCAGAGAACTACTAGCAGCCAAACTTCTGCTTCTCTCACTATGTGTCTGCCAGACCAGATAACTACTAGCAGCCAAACTCCTGCTTCTCTCACTGTGTGTCTGTCAGGCCAGAGAACTACTAGCAGCCAAACTCCTGCTTCTCTCACTGTGTGTCTGTCAGGCCAGAGAACTACTAGCAGCCAAACTCCTGCTTCTCTCACTGTGTGTCTGTCAGGCCAGAGAACTACTAGCAGCCAAACTCCTGCTTCTCTCACTGTGCCTGTCTGCCAGGCCAGAGAACTACTAGCAGCCAAACTCCTGCTTCTCTCACTGTGTGTCTGCCAGGCCAGAGAACTACTAGCAGCCAAACTCCTGCTTCTCTCACTGTGTGTCTGTCAGGCCAGAGAACTACTAGCAGCCAAACTCCTGCTTCTCTCACTGTGTGCCTGTCTGCCAGGCCAGAGAACTACTAGCAGCCAAACTCCTGCTTCTCTCACTGTGTGTCTGTGCAGGCCAGAGAACTACTAGCAGCCAAACTCCTGCTTCTCTCACTGTGTCTGTCAGGCCAGAAAACAACTAGCAGCCAAACTCCTGCTTCTCTCACTGTGTGTCTGCCAGACCAGAGAACTACTAGCAGCCAAACTCCTGCTTCTCTCACTGTGTGTCTGTCAGGCCAGAGAACTACTAGCAGCCAAACTCCTGCTTCTCTCACTGTGTGTCTGTCTGCCAGGCCAGAGAACTACTAGCAGCCAATCTCCTGCTTCTCTCACTGTGTGTCTGTCAGGCCAGAGAACTACTAGCAGCCAAACTCCTGCTTCTCTCACTGTCTGTCTGCCAGACAAGAAAACTACTAGCAGCCAAACTCCTGCTTCTCTCACTGTGTGTCTGTCAGGCCAGAGAACTACTAGCAGCCAAACTCCTGCTTCTCTCACTGTCTGTCTGCCAGACAAGAGAACTACTAGCAGCCAAACTCCTGCTTCTCTCACTGTGTGTCTGTCTGCCAGACCAGAGAACTACTAGCAGCCAAACTCCTGCTTCTCTCACTGTCTGTCTGCCAGACAAGAAAACTACTAGCAGCCGAACTCCTGCTTCTCTCACTGTATGTCTGCCAGACCAGAGAACTACTAGCAGCCAAACTCCTGCTTCTCTCACTGTCTGTCTGCCAGACAAGAGAACTACTAGCAGCCAAACTCCTGCTTCTCTCACTGTGTGTCTGTCTGCCAGGCCAGAGAACTACTAGCAGCCAAACTCCTGCTTCTCTCACTGTGTGTCTGCCAGACCAGAGAACTACTAGCAGCCAAACTCCTGCTTCTCTCACTGTGTGGCTGTCTGTCAGGCCAGAGAACTACTAGCAGCCAAACTCCTGCTTCTCTCACTGTGGCTGTCTGTCAGGCCAGAGAACTACTAGCAGCCAAACTCCTGCTTCTCGCACTGTGTGTCTGTCAGGCCAGAGAACTACTAGCAGCCAAACTCCTGCTTCTCGCACTGTGTGTCAGGCCAGAAAACTACTAGCAGCCAAACTCCTGCTTCTCTCACTGTGTGTCAGGCCAGAGAACTACTAGCAGCCAAACTCCTGCTTCTCTCACTGTGTGTCTGTCTGCCAGGCCAGAGAAATACTAGCAGCCAAACTCCTGCTTCTCTCACTGTGTGTCTGTCAAGCAGAAGACCAACTAGCAGCCAAACTCCTGCTTCTCTCACTGTGTGTCTGTCAAGCAGAAGACCAACTAGCAGCCAAACTCCTGCTTCTCTCACTGTGTCTGCCAGACCAGAGAACTACTAGCAGCCAATCTCCTGCTTCTCTCACTGTGTGTCTGTCAGACCAGAGAACTACTAGCAGCCAAACTCCTGCTTCTCTCACTGTGTGTCTGTCAGGCCAGAGAACTACTAGCAGCCAAACTCCTGCTTCTCTCACTGTGTGCCTGTCTGCCAGGCCAGAGAACTACTAGCAGCCAAACTCCTGCTTCTCTCACTGTGTGTCTGTCTGCCAGGCCAGAGAACTACTAGCAGCCAAACTCCTGCTTCTCTCACTGTGTGTCTGTCTGCCAGGCCAGAGAACTACTAGCAGCCAAACTCCTGCTTCTCTCACTGTGTGTCTGTCTGCCAGGCCAGAGAACTACTAGCAGCCAAACTCCTGCTTCTCTCACTGTGTGTCTGTCAGGCCAGAGAACTACTAGCAGCCAAACTCCTGCTTCTCTCACTGTGTCTGCCAGGCCAGAGAACTACTAGCAGCCAAACTCCTGCTTCTCTCACTGTGTCTGTCAGGCCAGAGAACTACTAGCAGCCAAACTCCTGCTTCTCTCACTGTGTGTCTGTCTGCCAGGCCAGAGAAATACTAGCAGCCAAACTCCTGCTTCTCTCACTGTGTGTCTGTCAGAGCAGAAGAACAACTAGCAGCCAAACTCCTGCTTCTCTCACTGTGTGTCTGCCAGACCAGAGAACTACTAGCAGCCAAACTCCTGCTTCTCTCACTGTGTGTCTGCCAGGCCAGAGAACTACTAGCAGCCAAACTCCTGCTTCTCTCACTGTCTGTCTGCCAGGCCAGAGAACTACTAGCAGCCAAACTCCTGCTTCTCTCACTGTGTGTCTGCCAGGCCAGAGAACTACTAGCAGCCAAACTCCTGCTTCTCTCACTGTGTGTCTGTCAGGCCAGAGAACTACTAGCAGCCAAACTCCTGCTTCTCTCACTGTGTGTCTGCCAGGCCAGAGAACTACTAGCAGCCAAACTCCTGCTTCTCTCACTGTGTGTCTGTCAGGCCAGAGAACTACTAGCAGCCAAACTCCTGCTTCTCTCACTGTGTGTCTGTCGCAGGCCAGAGAACTACTAGCAGCCAAACTCCTGCTTCTCTCACTGTGTGTCTGTCTGCCAGGCCAGAGAACTACTAGCAGCCAAACTCCTGCTTCTCTCACTGTGTGTCTGTCTGCCAGGCCAGAGAACTACTAGCAGCCAAACTCCTGCTTCTCTCACTGTGTGTCTGTCTGCCAGGCCAGAGAACAACTAGCAGCCAAACTCCTGCTTCTCTCACTGTGTGTCTGTCTGCCAGGCCAGAGAACTACTAGCAGCCAAACTCCTGCTTCTCTCACTGTGTGTCTGTCTGCCAGGCCAGAGAACAACTAGCAGCCAAACTCCTGCTTCTCTCACTGTGTGTCTGCCAGACCAGAGAACTACTAGCAGCCAAACTCCTGCTTCTCTCACTGTGTGTCTGTCAGGCCAGAGAACTACTAGCAGCCAAACTCCTGCTTCTCTCACTGTGTGTCTGCCAGACCAGAGAACTACTAGCAGCCAATCTCCTGCTTCTCTCACTGTGTGTCTGTCAGACCAGAGAACTACTAGCAGCCAAACTCCTGCTTCTCTCACTGTGTGTCTGCCAGGCCAGAGAACTACTAGCAGCCAAACTCCTGCTTCTTTCACTGTGTGTCTGTCTGCCAGACCAGAGAACTACTAGCAGCCAAACTCCTGCTTCTCTCACTGTCTGTCTGCCAGGCCAGAGAACTACTAGCAGCCAAACTCCTGCTTCTCTCACTGTGTGTCTGTCTGCCAGGCCAGAGAACTACTAGCAGCCAAACTCCTGCTTCTCTCACTGTGTCTGCCAGATCAGAAAACTACTAGCAGCCAAACTCCTGCTTCTCTCATTGTGTCTGCCAGACCAGAAAACTACTAGCAGCCAAACTCCTGCTTCTCTCACTGTGTGTCTGTCAGGCCAGAGAACTACTAGCAGCCAAACTCCTGCTTCTCTCACTGTGTGTCTGTCTGTCAGGCCAGAGAACTACTAGCAGCCAATCTCTTGCTTCTCTCACTGTCTGTCTGTCAGGCCAGAGAACTACTAGCAGCCAAACTCTTGCTTCTCTCACTGTGTGTCTGTCAGGCCAGAGGGGGTAGCAAGGGCTTGAAAGGCCTCTAGGGTGTAGGGACTGACTTCTGAATGAGACACTGTATACAAGAACCTATCTGGGTGTTTTATTTAACATCCCAGACTGTCTCTGCTACCATCAGACTTCTGAATGAGACACTGTATACAAGAACCTATCTGGGTGTTCTATTTAACATCCCAGACTGTCTCTGCTACCATCAGACTTCTGAATGAGACACTGTATACAAGAACCTATCTGGGTGTTCTATTTAACATCCCAGACTGTCTCTGCTACCGTTTAGAGTTTTACCAGAAAGTGTGATAGGGGATAGAATGGGTTGTTTTTGTAGGTTTAAAGATACACTTAAAAATATAAATGCAACATGCAATAATTTCAAAGATTTTACTGAGTTACAGTTCTATGGATTTCAGATGACTGGGAATACAGATAAGCATCAGTAGGTCACAGATACCTTAAAAAAAGGTAGGGGCGTGGATCAGAGAACCAGTCAGTATCTGGTGTGACCATTTGCAGCGTGACACATCTCCTTCACATAGAGTTGATCAGGCTGTTGATTGCGGCCTGTTGTCACACTCCTCTTCAATGGCTGTGTGAAGTTGCTGGATATTGGCGAGAGCTGGAACACGCCGTCATATGTCAATCCAGAGCATCCCAAATATGCTCAATGGGTTACATGTCTGGTGAGTATGCAGGCCATGGAAAACTGGGACATTTTCAGCTTCCAGGAATTGTGTACAGATCCTTGCGACATGGGGCTGTGCATTATCATCCTGAAACATGAGGTGATGGCAGTGGATGAATGGCACAGCAATGGGCCTCAGGATCTCGTCACGGTATCTCTGTGCATTCAAATTGCAATTGATAAAATGCAATTGTGTTCGTTTTCCGGAGTTTATGCCTGCCCCATACCATAACCCCACCATGGGGCACTCTGTTCCCAATGCTAACATCAGCAAACCGCTTGCCCACACGACGCCATACACGGTCTTGAGGCCAGATGGACGTACAGCCAAATTCTCTAAAACGACATTAGAGGTGGTTTATGGTAGAGAAATTAATATTCAATTCTCTGGCAACAGCTCTGGTGGACATTCCTGCAGTCAGCATGCCAATTGCACATTCCCTCAAAACTTGACATTGTGTAGTATGACAACTGCACATTTTATAGTGGCCTTTTACTTTACCCAGCACAAGGTGCACCTGTGTAATGACCATGCTGTTTAATCAGCTTCTTGATATGCCACATGTGTAATGACCATACTGTTTAATCAGCTTCTTGATATGTCAGACCTGTCAGGTGGATGGATTATCTTGGCAAAGGAGAAATGCTGACTAACAGGGATGTTAACAAATTTGTGCACCAAATTTGAGAGAAATAAGCTTTTTGTAAATATGGAACATTTCTGTGATCTTTGGTTTCAGCTCATGAAACATGTGACCAATACTTTACATGTTGCGTTTATATTTTTTCTCAGTGTAGATACATTTCAGATTGTGGACAGGTTATAAGCTGAGTAATCGTATGACCCCACAGGAATCACTGAGATTCAATGAGAGAGGGAGAGAGCGAGGAAAAAAAGAGAGACCCTGCACCTAAGTGTCTCCACATGCTGAGTTGGAGTCTCTGAACTCTCTCTTCCTGTGTGTGGATCTCCCTGGTGGAAAGCAATCACTGACTCCCAGTACAGAAGCCCCTGAGGGCTCTCCCCTCTTCTCTCCCCTCTCTTCTCCGACCAGATGAGTCAGACTACAGCATGGAGAAGAGGATGAGAGGGGGGGTGGGAACTCTGACAGCTCCCTTTGACGCAGCACATGTGTGTTTGGGTGAAACAGACCTGTTTCTATGGGGAAGAGAGGGGAGACACTAGCTTGGTACAATCCATCCAGATCTCATGAACTTACATTCTGTTTCACTACACGGATACAGTCTGGCCACGACCACATTCAAACCATCTGAGCCCTTCCACCCACCATATGGGTAGACCAATCAGCACCTTCTGATAATCTGTGGGGTGGTTTAGTTGATGACAACGAGAAGCGGTGTTACTTAACCCTGCACCCCTCAGCCATCCCACATAGTTGTTACTTAACCCTGTACCCCTCAGCCATCCCACATAGTTGTTACTTAACCCAGCACCCCTCAGCCAGCCCACATAGTTGTTACTTAACCCAGCACCCCTCAGCCATCCCACATAGTTGTTACTTAACCCTGCACCCCTCAGCCATCCCACATAGTTGTTACTTAACCCTGCACCCCTCAGCCATCCCACATAGTTGTTACTTAACCCAGCACCCCTCAGCCATCCCACATAGTTGTTACTTAACCCTGCACCCCTCAGCCATCCCACATAGTTGTTACTTAACCCTGCACCCCTCAGCCATCCCACATAGTTGTTACTTAACCCTGCACCCCTCAGCCATCCCACATAGTTGTTACTTAACCCAGCACCCCTCAGCCATCCCACATAGTTGTTACTTAACCCAGCACCCCTCAGCCATCCCACATAGTTGTTACTTAACCCAGCACCCCTCAGCCATCCCACATAGTTTCTCCATTCCTGTACCGTCTCACCTGAATCAACTAGTCAGCTAATCAGGTAGGAGCATGGTATCGACTCCTGACAGGGTTGACTCTTGTTTAATACATGAAACCTTAATGAGAGCGTGCGGGCCGCTGTGGACCGTGCGTTACCTGTACTCTGCTCCCCAGCCCTTGACGAAGCTCATGCGGATGGTGCACATCCTGGTGAGCTGGTAGACGGCCTCGAAGCCCTGGTTCACCGACTGGGCCAGCAGGGCAGCAAACTCCTGGTTGTTGAAGATCTTCAGGTTGCAGCCTACAGAACCGTCCGACAACCGTTACCGTCAAAACACAATGAATGAGGTGTGTGTGTGTCGTACGTGTGTTGGTGAGTAACCACAGTACACCAGTCATTGTGGAAATTAACCAACTGTGTGTCAACCTTTTGTCTCGCTCTCTTTGCCACACACACCCCCCTTCTCAGCTCTCACCTGGGGGGATCTTGCAGACAGTGGCGGGGTGCCAGCCATAACGCTGGTTACAGTTGGGACTCTGGACGAAGATGGCACTGTCGCTGAGGCACTCTGCAAACACCTCTCCTCCAATATAGTACAAACGCACCCCTCTGCCTGCAGACATACAGAGAACCATCCGTCTAGTACCAGAACCACCCCTGATGTGTACACACAGACGTCCATTCAATTCTCAACATTGATGACGATGAACATGTGATGCATACCTAAATACAGCGCATTCGGAAAGTATTCAGACCCCTTGACTTTTTCCACATTTGTTACGTTACAGCCTTCTACTAAAATGGATTAAATCGTTTCCCCCCCTCATCAATCTACACACAATACCCTATAATGACAAAGTAAAAAAAAAAATGTTTTTACATTTTTGCAAATGTATTAAAATACATGAAATATCACATTAACACAAGTATTCAGACCCTTTACTCAGTACTTTGTTGAAGCACCTTCGGCAGCGATTACAGCCTCAATTCAACTTGGGTATGATGCTATAAGCGTGGCACCTGTATTTGGGGAGTTTCTCCTATTCTTCTCTGCAGATCCTCTCAAGCTCTGTCAGGTTGGATGGGGAGCGTCGCTGCACAGCTATTTTCAGGTCTCTCCAGAGATGTTTAAATCGGGTTAAAGTCCAGCCTTGGCTGGGCCACTCAAGGACATTGAGACTTGTCCCGAAGCCACTCCTGCGTTGTCTTGGCTGTGTGCGTAGGGTCGTTGTCCTGTTGGAAAGTGAACCTTTGCTCCAGTCTGAGGTCATGAGTGCTCTGGAGCAGGTTTTAATCAAGGATCTCTGTACTTTGCTCTGTTCATCTTTCCCTAGACCCTGACTAGTCTCCCAGACCCCACAGCATGATGCTGCCACCATCATGCTTCACCGTAGGGATTGGCGCCCCCCCTTGGGCTGTGCCGTGGCGGAGATCTTTGTGGGCTATACTCGGCCTTGTCCCGGGATGGTATGTTGGTGGTTGGAGATATCCCTCCAGTGGTGTGGAGGCTGTGCTTTGGCAAAGTGGGTGGGGTTATATCCTACCTGTTTGGCCCTGTCCGGGGGTTTCATCGGAATCTCTCTCTCTACACCTCTCTCTCTCTACACCTCTCTCTCTCTACACCTCTCTCTCTCTACACCTCTCTCTCTCTACACCTCTCTCTCTCTACACCTCTCTCTCTCGACCTCTCTCTCTCGACCTCTCTCTCTCTCTCTCTCGACCATGACCATGACCATGCCTCAGGACTACCTGGCTTGATGACTCCTTGCTGTCCCCAGTTCACCTGGCCGTGCTGCTGCTCCAGTTCCAACTGTTCTGCCTGCAACTATGGAACCCTGACCTGTTCACCGGACGTGCTACCTGTCCCAGACCTGCTGTTTTCAACTCTCTAGAGACAGCAGGAGCGGTAGAGATACTCTCAAAGATCGGCTATGAAAAAGCCAACTGACACTTACTCTTGTGTTACTGACTTGTTGCACCCTCGACAACTACTATGATTATTATTATTATTTGACCATGCTGGTCATTTATGAACATTTGAACATCTAGGCCATGTGCTGTTATAATCTCCACCCGGCACAGCCAGAAGAGGACTGGCCACCCCTCAGCCTGGTTTCTTCCTAGGTTTTGGCCTTTATAGGGAGTTTTTCCTAGCCACCGTGCTTCTACACCTGCATTGCTTGCTGTTTGGGGTTTTAGGCTGGGTTTCTGTACAGCACTATGAGATATCAGCTGTTGCAAGAAGGGCTATATAAATACATTTGATTTGATTTTAGGGATGGTGCCAGGTTTCCTCCAGACGTGATGCTTTGCATTCAGACCAAAGAGTTCAATCTTGGTTTCATCAGACCAGAGAATCTTGTTTATCATGGTCAGAGTCCTTTAGGTACCTTTTGGCAAACTACAAGATGGCTGTCATGTGCCTTTTATTGAGGAGTGGCTTCCATCTGGCCACTCTACCATAAAGGCCTGATTGGTGGAGTGTTGCAGAGACGGATGTCCTTCTGGAAGGTTCTCCCATCTCCACAGAGAAACTCTGGAGCTCTGTCAGAGTGACCATCGGGTTCTTCGTCACCTCCCTGACCAAGGCCCTTCTCCCCCAATTGCTCAGTGTGGCCGGGCAGCCAGCTCTAGGAAGAGTCTTGGTGGTTCCAAACTTCTTCCACTTAAGAATGTTGGAGGCCACTGTGTTCTTGGGAACCTTCAATGCTGTAGGCATTTTTTTGGTACCCTTCCCCAGATCTGTGCCTCATGGCTTGGTTTTTGCTCTGACATGCACTGTCAACTGTGGGACCTTATATAGACAGGTGTGTGTCTTTCCAAATCATGTCCAATCAATATAATTTACCACAGGTGGACTTCAATCAAGTTGTAGAAACATCTCAAGGATGATCAATGGAAACAGGATGCACCTGAGCTCAATTTCGAGTCTCATAGCAAAGGGTCTGAATACTTATGTAAATAAGGTATTGGTTTTTTATTTTTAATACATTTGCAAACATTTCTAAAACCTGTTTTTTCTTGGTCATTATGGGGTACTGTGTGTAATTGAATCCATTTTAGAATAAGGCTGTAACGTAACAAAATGTGGAAAAAGTCAAGAGGTCTGAATACTTTCAGAATGCACTGTATTTAGGAAACCTGTTCCCAAGTATGCCCCCCCCAAAACAAATTGACATTTGTGATCGTGTCTCACTGTAATCAAGATATGAAATTATTGTATTAGAAAATAATCAAATTTTGGGCTTAGCAGTGTACAAAATATTATAATTATGTTATGGCCTCTTGACCATTCTCTCCGACAAAAACTGTCCCGCAGGTGAATCTATTTGCCCACCCCCGACCTAAGGCCCGACCCCCCGCCCGACCTAAGGCCCGGCCCCCGCCGCGACCTAAGGCCCGCCCCCGACCGCGACCTAAGGCCCGGCCCCCCGACCGCGACCTAAGGCCCGCCCCCGCCGCGACCTAAGGCCCGGCCCCCCCGACCGACCTAAGGCCCGGCCCCCCCGACCGACCTAAGGCCCAACCCCCCGACCTAAGGCCCAACCCCCCGACCTAAGGCCCAATTGTGTTTCAAGGTGCTACCATGTGTGGGCAGTACAGGTGGTTCAGGTTGGAAGTAGGGGTAGTCCTAAAGTTGACTCGTTATCCCATCTAACAACGCTGTTCCATTTCACGTTCCCCTCATGTAAATGACCTAGCGTCGGACCAAAAGTCATTTTTGTCAGCGGTTTATTTTCAAAGTGTTAGTACCGATGTGTCTGCGTGTCAGCTCCACAGCGGCGTTCCGGTTGACGTTGGAGAGGAGGCCCAGGCAGAAGCGCTCTGAGTTGGAGGGGTCGGTGAAGCCGTCCACGGTGAGGGACGGCTGGGAGGCGTGGAAGGTCTCACCCACCCGCTGGTTCAGCTCGTAGTAGGAGATAGAACACCAGAAGGCTGGTTCACAGTACATCACAGGCTGTAGGTCTGACAGAGAGGAGAGACATGGGGAAACATTTTATTTAGATAGACCCAAGTAGGATTCTTTGTAGGATGTTCAATAGGATGTTGAATTACTAACCCTTAACCTTTACCCCTACCCTTACCAAGATCATCTATATGGGACTATTCACAAAGTGTGAACGAGAGACTTGTTGTACTGTATTGCTTTGGCAACTTTGGATTGCTTCTTTCATGTAAACGATCAATTATATTTAACAGAGTAAAATACAGAACAGGAGCAGATAAGGAGAGAGAGAGGTGGGTAAGGACAGGGGGGAAGGAGAGAAGTGGGTAAGGACAGGGGGAGGAGAGAGAGCTGGGTAAAGAGAAGGAGGGAGGAGAGAAGTGGGTAAGGACAGGGGGAGGAGAGAGAGCTAGGTAAAGAGAAGGAGGGAGGAGAGAAGTGGGTAAGGACAGGGGGAGGAGAGAGAGCTAGGTAAAGAGAAGGAGGGAGGAGAGAAGTGGGTAAGGCCAGGGGGGAGGAGAGAGGTGGGTAAAGAGAAGGAGGGAGGAGAGAGAGCTGGGTAAGGACAGGGGGAGAGGAGAGAGAGCTGGGTAAAGAGAAGGAGGGAGGAGAGAAGTGGGTAAGGACAGGGGGGAGGAGAGAGAGGTGGGTAAAGAGAAGGAGGGAGGAGAGAAGTGGGTAAGGACAGGGGGAGGAGAGAGAGGTGGGTAAGGACAGGGGGAGGAGAGAGAGGTGGGTAAGGACAGGGGGAGGAGAGAGAGGTGGGTAAGGACAGGGGGAGGAGAGAGAGGTGGGTAAGGACAGGGGGGAGGAGAGAGAGGTGGGTAAGGACAGGGGGGAGGAGAGAGAGGTGGGTAAGGACAGGGGGGAGGAGAGAGGTGGGTAAGGACAGGGAGGGAGGAGAGAAGTGGGTAAAGAGAAGGAGGGAGGAGAGAAGTGGGTAAAGAGAAGGAGGGAGGAGAGAAGTGGGTAAAGAGAAGGAGGGAGGAGAGAAGTGGGTAAGGCCAGGGGGGAGGAGAGAGAGCTGGGTAAAGAGAAGGAAGGAGGAGAGAGAGGTGGGTAAAGAGAAGGAGGGAGGAGAGAAGTGGGTAAGGCCAGGGGGGAGGAGAGAGAGCTGGGTAAAGAGAAGGAGGGAGGAGAGAGAGGTGGGTAAGGACAGCGGGAGGAGAGAGAGCTGGGTAAAGAGAAGGAGGGAGGAGAGAGAAGTGGGTAAGGCCAGGGGGGAGGAGAGAGAGCTGGGTAAAGAGAAGGAGGGAGGAGAGAAGTGGGTAAGGCCAGGAGGAAAGGTAGAGAAAGAGGGATACAATGTGAAGGTATAAAGATAGAGGGAAGAAAAAGGGAAACAGAAGTGAGGAGAAAGACATAGCTAGAGATAAAGATGGAGGGAGATAACAGCAGAGCCAGGGAAGTAGAGGACATAAAGATGGAGGGAGACTGACGAGAGAGATAACAGCAGAGCCAGGGAAGTAGAGGACATAAAGATGGAATAAGAAAAGAGAGGGAGAAAAACAAAAAGGTCAAAGTCTGCCAGTTCCCAGAAGCACAACCAAGAAATGTGGGAACTCGGTCCTCACGCGGAGACAGTGGAGACAACGGCAAATTACAGGGTTCCGTTACCAAAACATTCAGCAAACGCTTGCACAGTTCTCGTAACAGCAAAGATGTATTTTTACTTTTCCATTCTAACTACTTCCAACATTTGCCTTTGAAGTACAGTGAACTGTCTGTGCCCATGTGAAGGCCCAGTCTATTTGAAGTACAGTGAACTGTCTGGGCCCATGTGAAGGCCCAGTCTATTTGAAGTACAGTGAACTGTCTGTGCCCATGTGAAGGCCCAGTCTATTTGAAGTACAGTGAACTGTCTGGGCCCATGTGAAGGCCCAGTCTATTTGAAGTACAGTGAACTGTCTGGGCCCATGTGAAGGCCCAGTCTATTTGAAGTACAGTGAACTGTCTGTGCCCATGTGAAGGCCCAGTCTATTTGAAGTACAGTGAACTGTCTGGGCCCATGTGAAGGCCCAGTCTATTTGAAGTACAGTGAACTGTCTGGGCCCATGTGAAGGCCCAGTCTATTTGAAGTACAGTGAACTGTCTGGGCCCATATGAAAGCACAGTCTATTTGTTTTTTCCTATAGTAGCTTGGGCCAGAAACAGTGATTTAATAAACAACAGGATATTATTATTGATGTCAGTGTGGGCTGACGGAGTTGGCCACAGCTCTGGTCTCAGATGGGACTGACACAAAGGCCTTTCATGAGCAGACCGGGTTTCCTCTGTTACAATACAGTGGACTGGCTTCCCGAGGGAGGGCTGCAGTGCAACGCTTTTCAGCACACACACACACTCAATCTCACAAATAAACATCCCCAAACACACAACCAGCTAATTTCTCATGCCCTCATCTCTCTGCAGCAGACAATTGGTGAGCAATATGTTGGGAATATCAAATTGCAGTATTGACTCACAGTACATACAGAATGTGCACCTATGTATGGTGATAATATTGTATTGTGAGGTCCCTGGCCATACCCAGTCCTACCGCTTACCTAAATTGCTGTGTGTTGGAGACACTGGGTTTGGTGACAGGTTGGGTGAACTGGTGTCCATGCTGTGGTTCATCAGGTGATCACTGGTCTCTCCATCTTCACTGAGATAGCCAGGTGGAGGAGTCTCTGAAACACACACACGATTAGTAAACCACAGCAAATAGAGAAAACAATGATTGGTTGGTAGGTTCCTTCTAATAACATGTACCAAAAGGCCCCTACTCCGCTCCACATATGCATATTAACAACGGCCTTTATCATTGTGCTCTCGGCCAATGCTTTTATTCAGGGAAGGGAAGGAGAACCCAGTAGAAAACAGGCTGAATGTATTGACCGAGTTGGTTCTGCTCCTGACAGGCTGAATGTATTGACCGAGTTGGTTCTACTCCTGACAGGCTGAATGTATTGACCGAGTTGGTTCTACTCCTGACAGGCTGAATGTATTGACCGAGTTGGTTCTGCTCCTGACAGGCTGAATGTATTGACCGAGTTGGTTCTACTCCTGACAGGCTGAATGTATTGACCGAGTTGGTTCTGCTCCTGACAGGCTGAATGTATTGACCGAGTTGGTTCTACTCCTGACAGGCTGAATGTATTGACTGAGTTAGTTCTACTCCAGAGAGCCTGTAACAGGGGGGTCAACTTGTCCTCCAGAGGTAGTAACAGATCATGTGCTGGTCTGGTCTCCACGAGGCAGTCTGCTTCTGATGGCCTCTCAAGCCACCACAGACACCATTTGTGCCAGGCAGAGGCTGCCCACCTCCTCTGGACTCATGTGTGTGTGTGTGTTTGGCAACTGTTCATCCGGTCTGCTGATGTAGCTCACACCTCTGCTAGAGTCTGTCTGAAGGAGAGGGGCCTTGGTGGCTGTCACCCAAACTCCCTGAGAAGGAAGGAGAGGGGCCTAGGTGGCTGTCACCCAAACTCCCTGAGAAGGAAGGAGAGGGGCCTAGGTGGCTGTCACCCAAACTCCCTGAGAAGGAAGGAGAGGGGCCTAGGTGGCTGTCACCCAAACTCCCTGAGAAGGAAGGAGAGGGGCCTAGGTGGCTGTCACCCAAACTCCCTGAGAAGGAAGGAGAGGGGCCTAGGTGGCTGTCACCCAAACTCCCTGAGAAGGAAGGAGAGGGGCCTAGGTGGCTGTCACCCAAACTCCCTGAGAAGGAAGGAGAGGGGCCTAGGTGGCTGTCACCCAAACTCCCTGAGAAGGAAGGAGAGGGGCCTAGGTGGCTGTCACCCAAACTCCCTGAGAAGGAAGGAGAACTGAAGGAAAAGTGACTGGATAAAATCCCTTGGCTGTCACAACTAGACTGTGTGAGAGTGGGCAGACAAGACCAAATCCCAGACACTGAGCTGTGTGAAACAAGGTCATGCATTGCAAACTCTTGGCCAGTCTCCCCTACTCACCTGTCTTGTCCGCTTGAACCGGATTTTAACTTGTTTTAAGACTTTTCTCACCGACCTTACACTCATTTTAAACTTGTCTCACGTAAACCAGTAAGGCTTTTCTATAACATGCTTCATAAATCCTGACTGGTCTCACCTGCTCTAGGAATCTGTGTGAGGACTAGTTTCACCCCCTTTACCACTGGTCTCACCAGTAATATGACTGATATCGCACCTGGTATGTAGACTTGTCTCAGCAATAATATGACTGATATGTCACCTGGTATGTAGACTTGTCTCAGCAGTAATATGACTGATGTGTCACCTGGTATGTAGACTTGTCTCAGCAGTAATATGACTGATATGTCACCTGGTATGTAGACTTGTCTCAGCAATAATATGACTGATATGTCACCTGGTATGTAGACTTGTCTCAGCAATAATAGGACTGATATGTCACCTGGTATGTAGACTTGTCTCAGCAATAATATGACTGATGTGTCACCTGGTATGTAGACTTGTCTCAGCAGTAATATGACTGATATGTAGACTTGTCTCACTAGTTACATGACTGATATATCACCTGGGAGGTAGACTTGTCTCACTAGTTATATGACTGATATATCACCTGGTATCTAGACTTGTCTCACTAGTTATATGACTGATATATCACCTGGTATGTAGACTTGTCTCACTAGTTATATGACTGATATATCACCTGATATGTAGACTTGTCTCACTAGTTATATGACTGGTATGTAGACTTGTCTCAGTAATAATATGACTGATATGTCACCTGGTATGTAGACTTGTCTCAGCAGTAATATGACTGATGTGTCACCTGGTATGTAGACTTGTCTCAGCAGTAATATGACTGATATGTCACCTGATATGTAGACTTGTCTCACTAGTTACATGACTGATATGTCACCTGGTATCTAGACTTGTCTCACTAGTTATATGACTGATATATCACCTGATATGTAGACTTGTCTCACTAGTTATATGACTGGTATGTAGACTTGTCTCAGCAGTAATATGACTGATATGTAGAGTTGTCTCAGCAGTAATATGACTGATATGTCACCTGGTATGTAGACTTGTCTCACTAGTTATATGACTGGTATGTAGACTTGTCTCAGCAGTAATATGACTGATATGTAGAGTTGTCTCAGCAGTAATATGACTGATATGTCAACTGGTATGTAGACTTGTCTCACTAGTTATATGACTGGTATGTAGACTTGTCTCACTAGTTACATGACTGATATGTCACCTGGTATGTAGTTGCTCTGTGGCTCGATGCCGGCGGGGAAGTTGGTGTTCTCTGGGATGGAGTGGCTGTAGTCGTCCAGAGGAGGAAACTCACTGGGGATGTCTGTGTGTCTGGGAACCAGCACAGGAGGCAGCACTGCAGACACACAATTAGACACCACACACACACAAACACAAAGAACACAATTAGACACCACACACACACAAACACAAAGAACACAATTAGACATCACACACACACAAACACAAAGAACACAATTAGACATCACACACACACAAACACAATTAGACACCCCACACACACAATTAGACAGAAACACAAAGAACACAATTAGACACCACACACAAACAGAAAGAACACAATTAGACATCACACACAAACAGAAAGAACACAATTAGACATCACACACACACACAGACAAACACACAGACACAAACACAATTAGACATCACATACACACAGACGAACACAAAGAACACAATTCGACATCACACGCGCACAGACACAAACACACAGACACAAACAACACAATTAGACATCACATACACACAGACGAACACAAAGAACACAATTAGACATCACACGCACAGAAACACAAAGCACACAACTAGACATCACACACACAGACACAAACACAAAGAACACAAATGCACAGACACGGTGCATTGTTTCTCTAACACACTAAAAGGTATAGGTAGCCTCAACTGTCATTTGTGAAAACGTAAAAGAGCTGAGCCTCTCACACCTGTCAAACTAGTAGTAGGCACAGAGCCAATACATTTACAAGATGTGCAATACATGCTAGTGAGGTGAAGCTGAGTGAACCTCTGGTGGTTTTTAATGAAAGGGGACAGTTGTTCGTACCTGGCGTCTCCACCCTCTGGTAGTGGTAGGGGTTGACACACACCTCATCCTTCTTGGTGTGGAAGGCGTACTCACAGAGCTCCACGGCCCGCAGCTCGTGGTGGGACTGCAGGTCGGGCCAGCGCCACAGACGGCAGTAGATGACGTGGGGGAGGCCCTTCCTGTGGGACA